>NW_027495111.1:0-62904 GCF_021521415.1 Bidens hawaiensis | reverse complement strand
ATATCGTTTGAAACGATATATAAATATGTGTAATATGGAATATATATATCCTTGGGATATATATAATTGTATAATAAATAAAATGCATGTTTAATATGAGAAATTGTTAAATTTCGGTTAAAAGACATATTAAGCGAAAATGTCTGAACAAAGTAAAAATAATAATAACGCTCGAAAAGAAAAAGAGATGAGAGATAAGGGGAGAGGCCCTGAGAATAAGCGAGAGGAAGAAATTCATGAGAAATACATGAATAGAATCCAAAAGATGATTAAAGATGCGGTTAGGGAAGAAACCACGTTTAGATCTCAATCTAGACATTCTCGAACTGTTAACCCTTCCGTTCATCCATCGAACTTTGATAAATCTCTTCCTAAACCATTCCGTGATGAAGAAAGCGATCATGGGTCTAATGCCGAAGAAGGCGTTAGGCAAAAGTTTAAGAAATTAAAAATGAGTGGTTGTACGTTCAAAGATTTTAAGTACTATGGACCGAAAGAGTTCCATGGTGACAAGGGAGCCATCACAACTGTGAGGTGGCTCGAGGAGATGGAAACTCTCGTTATCACAAGCAAATGCTCCGAGGAGGAGAAGATTCAGTACTCTGCCCTGATGTTCGAAGGTGAAGCACACGAATGGTGGAATGCTCTGTTAATGAGCAAGGGAAGAGATGTGATGTACAACCTGACGTGGGAAGAGTTTAAGGCCATAGTGATGGGAAAGTTTTATCCCATTCACGAGACTGATCAGATCCAAACTAAGTTTCTTAACCATAAGGTCGTAGGGACAAACCTCCGAGAATACAATACCAAGTTCCTTGAGTATTGTCGTCTAGTTCCCCAGCTAGTTAACCCTGAGTCCAGTAAAGTAACACGTTATATTTGGGGACTGCCGCGGGAAATCCGCGACATGGTAAGGTCACACTTGCCTCAAACCACTGACTCTGCAATTGAGTTGGCTGGGTACTTGATGGGCGGCATGGTCCGCAACAAGGAAGAGGACAAGAAGGTGACTCCAACGACTGCTCAAGGAAGAATTGGAGGAGGTTCCAACTTTAAAAGCAAGGGCGTAAACCGAAACAACTCTACGCCGTGTAAGACTTGTAGGAGGTACCATAAGGGTCGATGCAATTTCGTCCCGTCTCCTAAAGTCTGTGAGTCCTGTAATCGTACGGGACACGATGCCGCTAATTGTTGGAAGAAGAAGATGACTTGCTTTAACTGCAAGGAAATGGGCCATTTGAGTTTCGAGTGCCCAAAGAACAAGCCTGCTGCTGGTGGTGCAGGTGGAAGTGGCCAGAACAAAAAGGGAAACGCTCGAGTCTTTGTACTCGACACAAAAAGAGCCGCTGACATGCCGGAAACCATAACCGGTACGTTTCTAGCCAACGACACCTATGCTAGAGTTTTATTTGATTCGGGTGCGAATTTAAGTTTTATAGGTTATAGTTTCTTTAGTCTATTAAACGAACCATTAACAAAATTAGATAAAACTCTAAGCGTCGAGACTGCTAGTGGCAAAATCGTTAAGATCTCCGAAGCCCTTGAAAATGGAAAAATCCTTCTAGCTGGTTATATCTTGCCTATTTGTTTGTTGCCTATGAGATTGGCTGGTTTTGATATTGTACTTGGTATGGATTGGTTATCCGATAACCATGCTCGTATCATTTGCAATAGCAAAACTGTTGAACTTCAAGCCCTCGATAAACGAACGATTCGAATTGAAGGGGACAAAGACGCTGGCCAAGTTAGCATAATTTCTTTGATTAGGGCTAACAAATGTTTGAATCAAAGCCAAAAGAAATCAAAGACGTACCTATTGTTTTTGACTTTTCTGATGTCTTTCCTGATGAACTTCCTGGAATCCCTCCCGATCGTGAAGTGGAGTTTAGGATCGATCTTGTTCCCGGTACTGCTCCGATCGCCAAAGCTCCGTATCGTTTAGCGCCAACCGAGATGAAAGAGTTAAAGAAACAGCTCGATGAGTTATTGGAGATAGGTTTCATTCGACCAAGTTCGTCGCCTTGGGGAGCACCAATCCTATTCGTCAAGAAGAAAGATGATTCCATGAGAATGTGTGTTGGCTATCGTGCGTTGAACAAAGTCACAATCAAAAACCGATATCCACTTCCTCGTATCGATGATCTTTTTGACCAACTTCAAGGTGCTAGCTTCTTTTCTAAAATTGATCTTCGTTCCGGCTATCACCAACTCAAAGTCCAATCCGAAGATATTCCAAAGACTTCTTTTCGAAGAAGGTATGGACATTATGAGTTCACGGTTATGCCGTTTGGACTTACTAATGCCCCAGCTGCATTCATGGATATGATGAACCATATTTTCAAACCTTACTTGGATAAATTTGTTATCATCTTCATCGACGACATACTTATTTACTCTAAGTCCAAGGCCGATCATGAAATCCACCTTCGAACGTTGCTTGAAATCCTTAGAACCGAGAAGTTGTACGCCAAGTTCTCGAAATGCGAGTTCTGGTTGCATGAAGTGCAATTTCTTAGTCATATTATCAATGTTAACGGTATTCAAGTAGACCCCGCTAAGATTGAAGCTATCTCTAAGTGGGAAGTCCCGAATTCGCCAACCGAGATCTGAAGTTTCTTAGGTTTGGCCGGCTACTACCGTAGGTTCATCGAAAACTTTTCTCGTATCGTCGTTCCCCTAACTTCCTTAACTCGTAAGAACATCAAGTATGAATGGGGAACGAAGCAACAAGAGGCGTTCGATATACTCAAACAAAAACTCACCCAAGAACCTATCTTGGCTTTGTCGGAAGGTACCGAGGATTTTGTTGTCTTTAGTGACGCATCTCACTCGGGTTTGGGATGTGTACTAATGCAACGCAAGAAAGTAATTGCTTACGCCTCTCGTCAACTCAAAGTACACGAGAAGAATTACACGACTCACGATCTAGAGTTAGGTGCCATAATCTTTGCACTTAAGATGTGGAGGCACTATCTCTATCGAGTAAGATTCACCGTGTACACAGATCATAAGAGCTTGAAACATATTTTTGATCAAAAAGAGTTGAATATGCGCCAACGACGATGGATGGAAACGCTCAACGACTATGATTGCGAGATTGTTTATCATGAAGGTAAGGCTAATGTTGTGGCCGATGCCTTAAGTCGTAAAGAGCATGAAAAGCCTAAAAGAGTTCGAGCATTACGTCTAGAACTCCAAATAGATCTTATTGAACAAATCAAATCCGCACAAACCCAAGCAATCAATGAAAACCAAATCTCCGACGAAAAACGTAATGGCACCATTGACTCGTTAGTCAGAGGTGACGATGGTTCTTTAAACTCGGTAATAGGATTTGGGTACCAATCATTGGAGGTTTGCGTGAGAAAATTTTGAATGAGGCTTACAAATCTAAGTACATGATGCATCCCGGAAGTGATAAGATGTACCATAATCTCAAAGAAAACTATTGGTGGAATGGGATGAAAAGGGATGTCGCTTCGCATGTTGCGAAATGTTTGACGTGTCTGAAAGTCAAGGCTGAACATCAAAAGCCTTCGGGATTGCTTCAGCAACCCGAACTTCCCGTATGGAAGTGGGAGTTAATAACCATGGATTTCATTACTAAACTCCCGAAGACGACTTGACAACACAATGCTATTTGGGTAATTGTGGATCGATTGACGAAATCCGCACATTTCATACCCATCAATGAGTCGTACTCAATGGATCGATTAGCGCGTATCTATGTGAACACCATTGTCGCTTTGCATGGAGTACTGCTATCTATAATATCTGATCGAGGCAGTCGTTTTACGTCTCATTTATGGAAAAGCTTCCAACAAGCTCTTGGTACGAAGTTGAACCTGAGCACTGCCTATCATCCACAAACCGATGGCAAAGTGAAAGGACGGTTCAAACGTTGGAAGATATGCTCCGAGCTTGTGTGACCGATTTAGGTGGAAGTTGGTACAACCACTTACCCCTAATGGAATTTTCTTACAACAATAGTTATCACGCAAGTATTCAAACCGCACCATTCGAGGCGTTATATGGTGGAAAGTGTAGAACGCCCATGTGTTGCTCTGAAACCGGAGACAATCAATTGTCTGGACCCAAGATAGTCCAAGAAACAACCTAAAAGGTTCTCCAAATCCGAGAACGGCTTAAAACGGCGCGTGATCGTCAAAAGAGTTATGATGACGTCCGTCGTAAGCCATTAGAATTTAATGTCGGTGATAAGGTTTTGTTAAAAGTCTCGCCTTGGAAAGGCGTTGTTCGCTTCAGTAAGAAAGGAAAGTTAAGTCCTCGATTCGTTGGACCTTTTGAGATACTTGAACGAATCGGAACTGTTGCATATCGTTTGCGACTGCCCGAGGAAATGCAAGGGATACATGATGTGTTCCATGTTTTGAATCTGCGTAAGTGTTTGACTGATGAATCTTTGGCTATGCCATTGAAAGACGTAGAAATAAAAGAAAATTTAAAATTCGTAGAACGTCCAATTAAAATTTAAGATTCGAAAACAAAGAAATTGAAAAGAAAAACTTGAAAATTGTGAAAGTTAAATGGGACTCGCGTAGAGGGCCCGAATATACTTGGGAACTCGAATCGGAAATGAAAAGGAAATACCCCCAACTATTCTTGTAAAACAATCTCGAGGACGAGATTTGTTTCAAGGTGGGGAGGATGTAACACCGTGAAAATTTCGAGTTCAAAGTATCAACTTTCCAAAGTATAGGGACTAAAATTGCCAAATTCCAAACATGAGGGTTTAAAAATGTAAATTCTGTTTTCTTGACCCATAGCGGTACGCGCCGGGTCAAAAGAGACACCCATCGCGGTACGCGATGGGATGTTTGACAGGTTGTGACACGTGTGCCACGTGGCACACGGTGGCACTATGTGTTGCCACGTGTCACCACGTGGCAACACTGCTACCACGTGTCGCCACGTGGTGCGGTGCCTGCCACGTGGAAAGCCTATACACTGACTCAGCAAGCCTACGTCGCGGTACGCGACGGGCTTGCTGAAGGGCTAGGCGCGGTATGCGATGGGACACCAGATTTGGTCTATAAATAGCGGCCAAGGGCTACTCATTTTCACTCATCCAATAACAGCTCTCACCTCTCACTACTCTCTCTCTAGAAACCAATAATCATGTAAACAATTTCCTCGATTAGCGTGCCTCGAATATCTCGTTTGTGTATCGACGTTTCCTTTGAGTTGTGTTACCCTCCACCCACATACCTAGAAGGTGTTGTTGTTATGGCAATGAATCTTGTTAAGCGTGTCGACGAGTATGGAAGTTTGGTGTAATCGTTTGATGATCGAGAAGTAAAGCGGCGTCGAAGTGCTGTTCAAGTCCCTAGGATTTCGGTACGCTACTAAGGTTAGGCGTAATATCTAATTCAATATAGTTTAATATTATATTCAAGGCTTAAGCCTTAAGTCGAGGTTATACTCGATGCCTCGATAAAAGAAAAGAAAAGAAAACATAACAAAGAAATGAATGAAAGTTTGCTATTGAATATTGTGATAACATATATATGTGTGTAAGTATATATATGTATATTCTTTGTTATGAAATATTATTTAATGAATAAAGAGTATTCTTAAATAATAAAAGAAAAGATTACGTTTCTTGGAGAAGAAGAAACGTCGGGTTTTGAATATAAACTAAAGGTTTATAATTTACTTTTAAACAAGAGGTTTTCAAGTAAATAAGAATTTAACTAGAGGTTCAATTGAGGATTGAGATATAAGACTAAAGGTCTTAAGCCGGATCGTGTATCCGACTAACAAATATTTATACTCGTAACTATAGGTTCGAGATAAAGAAAGGGAAAGACCCTTGGACGGTGAGTGAAGCCGATCCTAAAGAGATAAGGTGAATACGCCCCCAAACTTTTAAACTTTTTTTCAAAACGAGTCAAACTTGTTATGTGAAATTGTTTACAAGGAACTATATGTTCCTAAAACCGTTATAACTATGGGTATATAGCCCTCAGGCTGTGGTATACGTATGTATGGATCCTTACATAGGTGGTACTATGCGATGTATGGGCATGATCGCACCACCCTTGGTCGTAGGACGCTCTCCTATAGAGAGTACGACCGTATGTGTATATTTACGGGTACTTAATTAAGTCAAACGCTGTGGTGTTTGCTGAGGTGACCTAGCGTAGAGGCTCTAGGTTATAATGTGTTATTTGACTTGGTTATTCCTAAGCCACGTTGGGCCGAGGCAGGCGTAGTCTCGAGGGGTAATTAAGTAAAAGAATTATGTTGCGTCAGCGTGTTCACCAGCATTCGTTGCAGACGTATTTTCTTACATTTTGCAGGTGAACAAGTTTAGCACTTGGAGTGACGAAGTGCTTAGATATATCCGTTGGCTCGGATTTCTTTTGTAAACTTAATATGGTGGTTTGTAAATATAAACACATAAATCTTTTGTAACTCTAAACGGGTGTTTATAATCGCGTCTTTTATAAATTACATTTTCGATTCTTAAAGTTTATAAGTCTTCCGCAAACTAACGCAACTCTGATTTATCTACAAATACAATACCAACTGTTGGGTCACGCTCCTAGGCCATAGACGGGGGTGTGACAATCATCATCATCATCATCATCATCATCATCATCATCATCCGACATCCATCATCATCATCATCACCATTATCATCCAACATTATCATCATCAACACCATTACCATCCAACAACATCATCATCACCATTATCATCCAATCATCATCATCATCATCATCATCATCATCATTATCATCACCATTATCATCCAACAACATCATCATCATCATCATCATCATCATCACCATTATCATCCAACATTATCATCATCATCATCACCATTATCATCCAACATCACCATCATCATAATGATCATCGCCATTATCATCCATCATCATCATCATCATCATCATCGTCATCAGCATCATTAACAACACCATCATCATCATTATCACCACCACCACCAATATTGCCATTAGCTTATTCTTATTATTATCATTATTAGTATTATATAATTTTATATTGTCATACAATGTAAATATATATTTCGTTAGTCTTTTCTTTTTTTATCATTATTATTTCTATTATTACAATATAATTTTATATTAGTATACAATATGTATATATATATATATTAATAACGTTGAACGATATCGAAAATGAGACGATATTATAGAAACTTGAATTATGAATTTATTAATATTTAATACAAATATTACATTGCAAAATAGCATTTACACAACAACTAACTGACAAAAATTTTAATCTCCACAAAATATAATTAGCCCATCAAAATGTAATCCGCCGCTGGTAGCATTTCGGTATGGTCACGACTCCGCACCCAACTGATTGAACATTTCAACGATGGGTGTTTTATTATAATCACCCAACATATATCCCACTTGAAAGAGGGTGCTGTCGTACTTATTAGAAGTTCTTCTGGCTCACGACAACCGTCCTCGTCGTCAGAGCCATCAAATCTGAAGTACAAAGGTAGAGGGTCGTCTACATTTTATAAATCTTCTGTCACACCCCAACCTAATAAGTATAAGAAATATAAAAAATGTGTAAAAACGATTAACTACGAGAAAATGTCAATAATGATGTTCGGATTTTAATAAAATAAAGTTCGTTTTATTAACGTGTGTATATATATATATATTACATACATACATACATACATGCATACATACATACATATATATATATATATGATCAGGATCATGAGAGAACTTTTTGAAATTGAGAACTATGAGAACCACTTTGACCACAAAAAACCCAAAAATAAAAAAAAATCAAAAAATAAAAAAAAACACAAAAATAAAAAAAGTAAAAATACCAAAAATCTTATTTTATCATCCTGGTTTCGTAAATAAAACTCGGTTTTGCTGAATTATATACACATATGTATAATATACACATATATGTACATTTACATGTCTTTTTGTAACATATGTATAATTTAAGATAAATGATACTGTACATATGTGTATATTACGTAACTATATATTATATAAAATTAAACATATGTGTATAATAGAAACATTTTTTTATTTTTTTTATTTTTTTAATGAAATCGGAATGAAATATAAGAATTTTGGTTTTTTACTTTTTTAAAATTTTTATTATTTTTTGTTTTATGATTTTTTTAAATATTTTTTTTAAAAGTGTTTTTATTGGTCAAAAGTAGTTCTCAAAATTCTCAATTTACAAAGGGTTCTCTTATGATCTTTGCAATATATATATATATAAACACACGAAACTAGGATGCGCAATTAATTTACAGAAATGTTAACCTACTAGTTTCAATTTAGTAAAATAATGTTTAATTAATATTTAATATTTAATAAAACTTGTTATAACCATCAAAAACCAAAAAAAAAAAATAATAATACTAAAAACTAAGCCATTGGGACTCTATCCCGGGTGGCAGCCGGCACACATGTTTAATGCACCCACACCAGCCAACAGGCTGGTGTGCCAGATGATTAGAACACCGTAACAATATTTTAAATTAAGCAGTTGAATACCCCTAATTGGTTATGAAACCTAATTAACCAATTTGTTTATCCGCTTATTGATTAATGAATTAATGTTAGGGCTTTCTTAGTACTGATCAAAACGAACTAGAAACATGTAAAAATTACTAGTTTTTTTAACGGATTGATGATGAATAATGAGGCTAAAGCCGTGGCCAAAACTTGAATAAGAACTGATGGTCTGCGGCTGGTAAGGTCCAATTAACTATGTGGTTTAGATCGCCGGGTGTCGAGGAGCTTATATCCGAGTTTAATTGAATAAATATTGGTTGTAAATCATCAAGTACCATATTAATGAAGACGGTGGCATATTTTTGACAATCAAATAAATTTCGGATCTTACGTTAAGTTAATACGTCGTTGAAGGCTACTTTAGGCAACATAAACGATTTACACAAATAAATACCAACTTTAAAATGAGGATTACTGATCAAGAAACAATGTGGGTATGGTTGGACAGGTTTGGTTAAAATAATACAGGTAATCGGGTTTGGGTTAAAGGGTAAATGAGTTAAGAAATAATAATTACCAGAAATTGCAGTTTAGTCCCTACACTAATGAGGTGGAAACGTAATAGGGTTATAATTTAGCTTTGGGTTGAAACGGAAATATATTTAAAGTTATATATAAAAATAAGTGAATAAGCAATAATATTATAATAATTAGTTTACTCGATAAACGCCATAATTTTATTGATAAAAATTTCCCGAATATAAAGTGGGTCGGGGTAATGGGTATATATTATAAGTTTGAAAACCCGAGTTGTTACATCTTTATTGATAACAATGGACCTCAAAATAGCATCTACACGACCACCACTACTGAGAATGACCGACGGTGATAAACAGATTGTTGTTTCGAATAATATTGTGGTGGAGAGTGAAATATTCTCAATATAAAACATGGTGTAAGGGTTTGGTTGAGACGGTGAATGTAAGGGTACGGGGTTTTAAAGATTTTTGGAACTCCGATACGCCACATAGAGCTCTGACGGTGGCGGTTCTCGACGACATTATTTTTGCAGCCTTTGCAAATTGTAGAGTCTGATTGATTTATCCTTATACGCCACTTAAAGGCCTATACGTCACGGTTATGATCCACCAAAAGTCTATTATAAATGATCTCCGCAATCACACAAACTCCCTCTCCATCCATATTTCCATCACCAAAACCCTATTTTCCATTCCGTGGGTAATAACGAAGGAGTAACGACAGCTTGATTTATCACATTATGATTAAAAGGAAAAAAAATGTCGGGTTAAAGATATTACATTGGCCGTGTAGATGTTAGTTTCGAGTTCACATTGAACTCCATAATTGTTAATAGTGGAGATAACACCCACTAAGAACAATGATCAAATATGGGTGACCTTCAAATGGTAGAAGAACAATATGAAAAGAAACTTGAAGAGAAACCGATGTCACCATGGGATACGTACTAAATTTGTGTTGACTAGCAACCACAAGAAGAAAAGAAAATAAAAGATTAACGACTACTAGATGTAACACATTATTATCAAGGAAAGAAAGTGGCTGGGGAAGATATTTTTGGTGGCTGTGTATATGATATTTTGGACTACAATATTATTTAAATAATGATGTAGTATTTTAATATAATGTAATAGGTTATTATAATAGTATTATTATATTTTAAAAATTACATTACTATCCCTTATCTATATATTAAGTTATGACATATTACAACTTGATTTGTTTGTTTTTTTTCCTTCTGATATCGTACAAAGTCTAACCAATATCCTAATAAATTTGTGTTGACTTGCTACGAAAACGTCCATTATTTTTATTTAGTTCATATTTTTTTGTAGGTTCCAGCCGGATCTACACGAGATATCTCGTTCTACGTAGGTGCGGAATCCCTACGTAAGACGTTACGAGCGTAGAAGACGATACGTGTTAACACGATCGAACACACGTTACAATAAACAAATACTCGTTATATTACAACCTTAAACACGTGATATCAATCACTGATTACAGGACTCGTAAACACGTAAACTAATAAACTGACTGAATAATGAAAACATAAGCCGTAACTTATGTTTATATAATCACGACAACTTCGCCTGGCATGTTCAGGCGAAGTTGTCCCTAACTTCGTTTAGTTCACAAGTTCGCCTGTATCAGCGAACTTGTGAGCTAACTTCGCTTACATACAAAAACACAAATCTAACAAACTCGATTACAGACACTTGACACTGAACTACTGACATCATGCACCAACAGACTCCCCCTTGGCAGTAGCTTCATCTCTTTATCTTCAAGCACGTGTCTTGTAATCTTCAACAATCTTGTATCTTCATCTTTTAGCATTCACTCCTTCTCGTACACATACCGAAACAACTCTTTGATATTTCCTCGCTTCGTCTTTCCAAGCAGGAATATAAAAGATTTTCTTCTCATTCAGCACCTGCAGATCAGCTCGAGACAGGTTCACTAGATGCATCGGATCATAGACTCTCAGCAGCTCTTGTTCATCTTCGTCTTCCATCACTGCTTCAGCTGTCTCACAATCTACATACCACCACTTCAACTCTTTGAGCACATCCTTGGGCATTTGTTTCATCGGCACTTCTTTCAAGCACCGGATCGGTTTATACTTCATAATCATCCAAGGCTTGCCATCTGCTCTCAATCCTCTATCTTTGTCTTCGATAAGTTTTCTCTTCTGTGGTTTCAGCAGCTCGAACTTCTTTTCCTTTATACTCTCCTTCCAAACTATCTTCCCGATGACTCTAGCCATATTATCATCACTTCGATTTATCAATCCTAATCTGGCTAAGTCTTTCACTTCACATTCTGGCAATGTGTTCAACGATCTCAACATTCTTTTGAAGTACTGAACGCCATCATACCTTTTAATCACGAAGAGCCTCAACTGCTCATCGTATATCCAGCAAATAATCCCCTTTCTCGCTTCAGCATAGCCTCTAATGTTGTAACTCTTCTTGAACATTGTAGGGACCGCTGGTTTCTTCGTTTTGACGAACCACTGAGCATAGCCTTCTTTCCATCTAGGCTGCTCTTCCCATTCTGTCTCATCGTTTCCCATATCTTTACCTATATCTGTGTTATCGAATTCCGGAATCTCATGCTCTACATTCTCCTCTACTATCTCTCCCTCTTCTATATCATCATCAATAACAATCTCTGCACCAATCTTCTCTATCTCATCACTCGGTAATACATCATCATCACACATGAAGTCATCATCCATCTCCTCAACTTCCACTACCACCACATCATCACCACCAGCTGCACTTGTCGACTCCCCCTGAGTTGTGGAAGTCCCAAGAGCTTGTACAGTTCTTGGCAACTCACCACCTGCACTTTTCGATGCATTGGGATCATCGTCTCGATCATTTCTCTTCTTAGTCCTCAACTCATCTCCTTTACAGCTCGTCTCCCCCTGAGATGCCAAGAACTCCTTCAAAGCATCTATGATTTTGCCATGTTCTACCAGCAGGGACGACTGCAACTGATTCTCTGCAATTAGGCGCTGAATAGCCTGGGTCTGGATAAGATTCACCCTTGATTGTTCTGCCACGACCCGTTCAAGTGCTGCTATTCGTTCAGAGTCTGATAAGGTTGCATCGAAATCAAACCTTAGATGAGATATATCTTGAGTGTAATGAGGAGGGATTTCCGATGTAACCGGGACCTCAGAAGTAGGCATAGACGTAACCGCAGGTGGTATCGTCACCGATAACCCTGCAGTGGCCACAACCGTCGACTCAATAAAATGTGCCACGACCTCCGTTGGAGTAAGAGTTGTAGGTGGCAACGATACGATTTCCGGAGCCGAAAGTTGGAAAGTAGTTGGTGGGAGGCCAAAAGATGATGAGGTAGCCACCATGGGAACATCCGTGGCGCTTGGCCTTGTAACTTGTAATGTTGAGGGAACCATTGTCATACCGGACAGTGCGGGTGGGGTGAAACGTACCACCCTCGAGCTCTCACCAGCTCCCGATCCTGCACCTGCCCGTTCCCTTCTTGATCTACGGATCAACTGTTGAACTTCTTCTTCATAGTCTGACTCGCTGTCATCATCAGTTCTTTTTCTTTTCCCATGAACCCGTTCATGTGTTACCAAAATCCGTCTTGCTTCGGCCACTTCATCATCAGAATCTGAGCCAGCCACCGTTGTAGCTACCCTAGTAACATTCATACCCGAAGCTCGTTCAACCGAGACCTGTACATTCTCCTCTGGATCAACCCTCTCCATGTCAAAAAATCCTTGACCGCCAAACTCTGCGTCAAGGTCAACGTTCTCCTCCAGTGACACAACAGGAGCAGCAGGTATAGCTTGAGGTGCTTCTGCCTGTTGTGGTGCCGGGTCCCTAAACTCGTCCCCTCGAGCAGGCACATACCCCGGGTTGATCAAGTACCCGAATAGTGGAGTATGTCGAAGACGGAGCTCAGGTTTGCTCCTCGCACTGGAGGATCTGCATTGGGCAAAGATCCTTTTGCTCACACTTTCGACGTATCGGATTGGGCGGCGCTGAGGTAGCGTTGGAGCAACATGATTCAAGATCATTTGGAGAAATCTTGGATACATGATAAATCTCTCACGCGCCACCGCTCTTCTTTGTCGATCGATCTCGTAGAAGACCATCTGACTAAAGCTGTAACGCTTGTTATAAGTCAGAGCAGTCATAGCCGACTGCATGGTCGCGCCCATGGCATCAGTGCCCGCCTTTCTCCCTGACATGCATACTATCATGACATGCATGAGAAAGCGCCACTGGTCAAGCAAAAACCCCTTCCTTCTCTGAGTATCTCCCAAGGGACCAGAGTATCCCATCCTCAGAAACGCTCCATCACGGAAAGGAGCCACAAAATCTGTCGGGTCATCCCTCGTCTCATCTCCAAATCGTAAAGCCGCCCGGATCTGTTCAGATGAGAACTGAACAATGTGATTGTTGACTGTTGCTCGCATCACCGGGGGCTCGACCCTACAGTCATATTCCACGGTCTGCCAAAAATCCTCAATGTTTGGCAAGGATATTGGCAGTGTTGTCGTAATCGCGTGGAATATACGCGAGCGTAATAGGAACGTGATGATTTCACGGAAATCATCAACTCCGCTCGCCTCCGGGTCTAATGTTATATACATGTTGTGACCCGGGAAGAACTGTCTTTGGTTGTCACCACCGTCATCATCGCCTGCACCACTTACAGCAGCCATATCTGTATCAAACAGATAAGTTAGATAAACGACAAAGCAAATCACAAGTTCGCCTGTTACCATGAGCGAAGTTGTGATTTATTCTGCATAGGCGAAGTTAGAGGTGGGGCGAAGTTGGGAACAACTTCGCCTCAACTTGAACTTCGCTGGTTAACAGTTAAGTAAAAAGGTCCAGGCGAAGTTAATGATAACTTCGCCTAACCACAACATCGCCTCATAAACTGTTTCAAAAATAATTATCAGGCGAAGTTAAACCTCAGGCGAAGTTACGGATAACTTCGCCTAAACTGTAACTTCGCCGAATCTGAAACGGCATCAGTTAGGTTTTCAATCGACGTGAATCGGGTCAATTTGGAGATTGCGGACTCCGTAAAACTTGATTTGCTGACGATTTAGACGATTAGATTGATTATGACCACGTAAAAATACGTTTGAAAATCGGGTATGAAGATTCGAAAAACTGAGGTCACGAAAACGGGTCGAAATACCCATTGATTAACGTTAAGGAACGTGATTATACGATACAACAATCGTACACACCTATAATACGGATTCGAACTTGAAAATAAGAACACAGAAGAAAATCGATAAGTTCGCTGTGGGTTTAGAGGTTAGGTTCGCTGGATAAGTTCGCTGGGTTTTGAAAATAATGAACCAGTTTGACCTTTAATTTCCTTTATATAGGGTCAAAATTATACAGGCGAAGTTATGGATAACTTCGCCTATGGCAGGCGAAGTTAGGCACAACTTCGCCGAGATTAAAATTTTCAAAACAAACCCTATAATTTGAACAATTTGCAATTAAGTTTTAAAACATCCTTTAAAGAGTTAAATGATACGATCAAGACCAAGTAACCAGGTATAAAATCATACAACTACATAAGTAGAAAAAAAAATTTTAAAAATAAAGTACACGGGATCAAATTTCAGTCTCGATAGGGACTACCATGTTTTAGAAAAGATCCGAACAGGAATCATACTAACTACGTGACTGTCACACAGATCCGTGTTCAGCTGTATTATGACATAAAGAAACAGGTTGTAAGCAGGTAAATAACTTAGAATGGTTTTCATCGTTTCTGTGATACGGGTTAGGTTCAATTAAGCTCAAAATTTAAATGGGCAACAACTCAGAGATTATGATGCCTCCTATCTATTCTCAAAGCGTATTTGGCTTTCCCCAAGTCACCCCGAGTTGACCTCGACCCGTAGTGTCTGATTAAATAGTAGGAACTCTTCGATCTTTGGACTCTTCTTCCCGTTCTCTATCTTGCATCTTGATTGAGAAGTCTTATCATTATGAACTCTATAATGTCTCAATAACTCACACATTTTTTTTTTTAAGTATTTACACAGACTTTAGAGTAGTAAACTACTTCAAGTCCCTAATCTGGATCACTGCAGTTTCTTGACACGCTATCTTTACGGGAATCAGAACACTCACGGGCTCGTGTATGACTGGGTAATCGCTTTTCTGCCTATCATTCGGAAAGATATATATGGAGACATGCACAACTCATAAGGAGTTTCCACATAACATCGAGTAGGTTTAGTTAGTATCACTTCTACTGTTACGCACCATAAAAAGCTACCATGACATACAATGACTGTTCTAAAGTCTTTTAGGCCTAATAACTTCACTAGTTAAGCACACAGAATCAGTATATCTATCACTTTCCAAGGTTGGATCAATATTCTGTTAAACATAGTAAAGGAACTTCTTACGAAGTAGTAGACTTGAAAAATAATTTCATCTCCCGCAAAAAAATTTTTTAACTTCTATCGCCCCGATCAAGTCAAAGTCTTCAGGTAAACGGCTATCCTGAAGATCCAATGGATCAGCTGGACCGACCACATACGAGTATGTGTCCTTCTAACTAAGTATGATCGACTAATTTTCAGCGAAAGAATAAAAACACATCATAAACCGCCCCGGTCACTTTCAGTCATCTGGTTAATGGCTATCCTCATATTCTACAAGTAGAAATGAGGACCAAACATATCCGAAGACATGTCCTTCAAACTGAGGCAACCGACATAATTCTAAGCGATAGTGACGTGGTTTTTTTTTTTTAAACAAAGTCACAAAACATGGTTACTCGGGATTGATCATCCCATTCAGCTCAACAAGGTTTTGAAATCTAGTTTTGTCAAACGCTTTCGTAAACATGTCAGCGAAATTATCTAGCGTATCAACCTTTTCGAGCACAATCAGTTTCTTCTCAGCACAATCCCGTATAAAATGATGACGGATGTCAATATGTTTAGTTTTGTTGTGCTTTACGGGATTGTTAGTTACTGAGATAGCAGCAGTATTATCAATGCAAATAGGAGTATGAGTGAAATTCAGACCATAATCGCGCAATTGCTGTTGAATCCAAAGAACCTGGGAGCAGCAGTTGGATGCTGCCATGTATTCTGCTTCACAGGTTGAAATGGCGACTGAGGTCTGCTTCTTGCATTGCCATGACACTAATCTGCCTCCGAGAAACTGACAACCACCTGTTGTTGACTTCCGACTCTGATTGCACCCTCCATAATCAGAATCCGTGTAGGCGACCAACTCTAAGTCTCCTCCTCTCGTGTACCACAACCCCAGCTTAGGCTTGCTTTTGAGATACCGTAGAATCCTCTTCGCACCCTTCAAGTGAGATTCCTTTGGGTTTGCCTGAAAGCGAGCACAAAGACAAACTGCAAACATTATATCAGGCCTAGAAGCAGTTAAGTACATTAAAGAACCTATTATTGCCCGATGTTGGGTTGGGTCCACGTCCGCATCATTGTCTGAATCAGCACCCAATTTGTGGTTAACGTGGAGTATCGTATGGAGTGCTGTCCTCCATTTTGAAGCGTTTGAGAACATCATGGACATACTTAGTCTGATGAAAGAACATCCCATCTTTCTTCTGATCAACCTGCAGTCCTAAAAAGAAAGTTAGTTCACCCATAGCACTCATTTCGAATCTCTTCTTCATGACGGCCTCAAACTCCTGACACATGGCGACTTTTGATGCAGCAAAGATGATGTCGTCTACGTAGACTTGCACCAGTAGAAAGTCGCTCCCTTTTCTCTTGAAGAACAATATGCTATCAATCTTTCCCCTTTCAAAACCATTCTCAAGCAAGTAGTCGGATAGTGTTGAGTACCAGGCCCGAGGGGCCTGATGTAGCCCATACAGTGCTTTACTTAGCTTGTATACGTGATCAGGAAAGTCGGGGTCAGGAAAACCAGGAGGTTGCTCAACGTACACAACCTCATCGACTTTACCATTTAGGAACGCACTCTTCACGTCTAACTGAAATACCTTCAACTCCTTATGTGCAGCAAATGCCAAAAACAATCGGATGGCTTCCAATCTCGCCACAGGAGCAAACACCTCATTGTAATCGATCCCCTCTTGCTGATTAAAGCCTTTTACAACCAGCCTCGCCTTGTTCCTGATAATAATCCCTTTCTCATATCTCTTGCATTTGAAGACCCATTTTGTGCCAATCGCATGCACATTCTTTGGTTTTGCAACCAAGTTCCATACCTCCATCTTCTTAAACTGGGCTAATTCTTCTTGCATGGCTTCGACCCACGAGTTGTCCTTGAGAGCAATTTGATAGTTCTTTGGTTCAATCTGGCTGATGAAGCAGGTGTACAAGCATTCGTTGATTATGCCTGAATCTTTAATGCTTGTATAAACACAGGTGTGCTCATTCAAGCTTTGTCTTGTTTGTACACCGTCGGACAGATCACCTATCACATTCTCCAATGGGTGATTTTTGTGAACTCTCGTAGTCGGAACCGCACTGACTTGCAGATTGTCTTCCAGATTCGAAGATAGCTCATCAGTGGGTGATTGTTGTTAAGAGTGAAATGGATTGAAGAATTCCTCTTCAGTAGCGGCAGCAGGGGTATCGACAGCATTTGACGAGGAAGGCTGACATTCATCATACTTCGGTCGTTGCACATAATTGTCTTCCTCATCATAAATCATCTTCGAAGCAATTCTTTCATCTACTTCTGCACAATCCAAATAAGGTATATTAAAAGATTTGAAAAGTCTATCATAGTCGAAAACCCCAGCGGGTCCCGTGCTTGGTTTTGGTGATTTGTAACTTGTAATATCAGTGTTACAGACCACCTCAACCTTGCTGGTCGATGTATTAAAGACTCGTCTGTTGGGAGTCCCAACAACGTATCCGACCAAAATTCCTTCGTTGGCTACTTCACCAAATTTAGAATTTGTCTTTAATATCGAACACGGGGACCCGAATGGTTTGAGACCACTCAAGTTGGGCTTTCTCCCATGCATAAGTTCATAACATGTTTTATTTAATCTTTTAACGGTTAACACTCGATTAAGGATATAACAGGCTGTTGCAACAGCTTCAGCCCAGAACACCACAGGAAGTTTCGAATCTGCCAGCATGGTTCTGGCTCCTTTAATTAACGTTCTGTTCTTCCTCTCAGCCACTCCATTTTGTTGCGGAGTATACGGAGCGCTGTACTGGTGTTCGATTCCTTTCTGTAAGCAGAAGAGCTCCATCTGATAGTTATTGAACTCAGTCCCATTGTCACTCCTGATGTATTTAACTCTTTTTCCCATAATGTTCTCAACTTTGGTAATCAAATTTATTACCATCTGAACCGTTTCATCCTTTGACTTCAGGAAATATACCCAAGAGTATCGAGAGAAATCATCAGTGATCACCAAGCAGTACGATGTTCCCCCTAGACTTTTTACATTCACGGGACCAAAGAGATCCATGTGAAGTAGGTCTAGGGTACTGACTATTGAGTTAACCTTCTTGGTGCGATGGGATTTCTTGTGTTGCTTTCCCTTTTTGCACGATAAGCATTGATCTTCAAAGTTGAAATTCTTCAAGGGAACACCCAGCACAAGCCCATTCTTGACAATGTAGTTCATTTTCCGAAGATGAATATGCCCCATTCTCCTATGCCATAACTCGGACTCCGATTCAGTTGCTTTTGACAGGAGACAAGATTCCTCTGTTGTCATTTCAGTCGACCTCATGTCCATTATATACGTATTCTTTTCTCTTGGAGCCTTCATAACTATCCAATCCTCTGGTATCTTGAAACCAGGATATTGCACGATTGCCTCATTCTTGGTAAAATGTACGGTGTAATCTTTGTCACAGATCTGCGAAACACTCAGCAGATTGTGCTTCAGTTCTTCAACAAAATTTACTTTCTCTAACGTCATCTTTCCGTTAGTCACCGTCCCAATTCCAGTGATCCTTCCCCCGCTCTCTCCAGCGAAACTCACTCTTCCTCCCTGAACAGGTTTCCATTCGTGTAACAAACTCTTGTTACCCATCATGTGCCGAGAACAGCCGCTATCCACAACCCACTGATTGTTTGCAGCCCTGTTCAACTGTTCCTGCACGATTAAAGCAGATGATTAAAATCTGGGGACCCAAGACCTATTGGTCTTGGGTCGATACATCCCGTACCTTGGCTGTCCAAAGTTAGTATCAGAATAATTTCTGTAAGTCCTAAAAGGATACCTTCTTGGAGATTGACTATGAGGCCATCCAAACCTTCGTGAATTAAATGAATTATTACTTAAGGTTTGGTTGTTAGCAGTGAAAAACTGAGATCTTTTTCTTTGAAAACCTGAATTAGTCCAATTTCTGAACTTTGATGAGTTTTCAGTTTTACCACTATTGTAGTTACTGTTAGTTCTGTTTTCAGTTTTTGAAGGCCTCACCCCTCTGAATCTCTGCTTCAGAGGGCAATCAGCAATTAGGTGTCCTAATTGATTACATCTGAAACAACTCCTGTGTTCAACTTTCTTTTCAATAGTTGTTTTAGATGATGAGGCTGCATTACTGCCCGTTTGTCTCACATATGGTGGGACATATAGGGTTTAGTGGAGATTTCTTTTCAGTTGTTTTATGTTTCTCTCCACTATTTGGTAACACTGCCTTTTCTTTTGTCTCAATCGACTCGGATGACTTATCCGAGTTTGATGAGACAGGACTAGGAACAGAAATCTTCACATTAGACACAGGCTTACTCGTTTCGCCTTTACTAACTTCTGCATCTTTAATAGTTACCTTAACCGGAACTGTCTGACTATAATCAACATCAACAGATTTCTGATTACTAGGATCATAAGTGTAATTATGATTGTACGGTGGTGGAACTTCATGATAACCAATTCCTCCCCTTTTAACTGGGGAACCTTGATCACTAACGAGGTGATCAAGTATAGCGGTGGAATTTCTGAATTTCTCAAGTTTCCTGTTTAGTTCCACCACTTTCACCTGGTGATCAGTTATCTGTTTATCCCTTTCAGCTATTAGTTTGGTTTTCTCTTCTAACACTTCATAGCTAAGATCAATTACTTGAATTTTTTCAGCTAGATTTGCTTTTAGACTCCTAATATCTTTTTCACTAGCTTTTATTTTTACCTTGTAACTATTTTCTCTAGCTTTAGTGAAATGATGATCTTCTTTTAAGGTTTTAAATTGAGCATCCAAACTAACATACTGATCAGTTATAGTTGTCAATTGTTCAGACAGATTTTCACACTTAGTACAAGGGAGTTTGGTACTTACCTCGGTGAGTTGGTCTTTCACATCTGCCATGTAAGCTTCATTTTGAGCTTCTACCATGTAAGCTTCACTTTCGCCAGTCACTTTCTCAGTATCTGCAGTTTCGATGTTCACCAAATTGGCCTGTTCGAAGACTTCTTCAACATGCAGATTCCAGTTATACTCCCCATTCTGTCTGGATATCATGGCTCTATTATCATTACCACCCCCACTCTGTTGTGTAGACCTGTTTTGATTGCGTTCTACACGTTCATTTGTGCACTCCTTCGCAAAATGGCCATTCTGTTGACAGTTGTAACACCTGACCTTCGACTTATCGAAACCCGGTCTCTCACCAAGAAACTTCCTACCTGTCTTCTTCATAAACCTCTTAACCCTTCTCACAATCATCGCCATCTGCCACTGCAGATCCATCTCTTCCAGATCATCAGCATCGATCTGATCATAATCTTCATCCAATGTTGCAGGATCAACAATCTTACCCTGAATGTAATTTTCATATGAAGCAATGAAAGATGCATAGAGAGCAAACTGCTGTTCAGCAGATTTAACACTCATGGGCATCTTCGAGTAGTTGTTGTTTGAAACACCTGGGGAAAAACTTCCCTTGGTCGCTTGAGGTTTAGAAGCATTTGATCCTCCAGCTACAAAGCACACATCACCATTCATGTTGAGAGATACATGACCTTCATGTGTTGAGTTAGCGCCCGACTCTCCCTTTGAGTAGTAAGCAGACGAATCAGACTTCGAACTTGAACTTGAGTTAACCTTTGCACCATACATTCCTGGATCTTGAACCTGATCAGTAGGTGTCTCTTTTCGAACCATGTTTAGTTCAAAAGTTCGTAGCTTGTTAACTGCTGTTTCCAGGTCATAGTCGGCAAAGTCTTTGTCTTCTCTCATCAACACAGTGTACATCTCCCATTTCGGTGGGAGAGCATCAAGAAGCTTTTCAACAATTTCATCTTCTTTGTAAGTAATGGAGTAGTTGTTGAGTTCGGTCATCAGATGATAATACCTAGTAATGATATCATCAAGTGATTCATTCTTCAAGTACTTGAATACCGAGAATTGAGTTTTAAGTAGTTTAATATTTGAAGCACGAATTTCCACATTACCCTCAAAACGGTTTTCAAGTGCTTCCCAAAGCTCTCTAGCAGTTTTATACTTTCTGAAGGTGTGAAGAATGTCTTGTGGAAGAGCCATAGTAATCGCTGCATGAGCTTTGCTCTCAGCCTCATACATTTTCTTTTCTTCTTCTTCCATCTCTTTGTATTTCTTGATCTGATCACGACCCTCATACTCAGCAGTTGGTGGAATGTACCCATCTTGAATGCACACCCACATTTTAGCATCTTGGTACTTGACATATTGTTCAAACCTATCCTTCCACGCAACATAATCGGTTTTCTTAAGCATCTTTGGTGCCTTTGTAGCTGAACCCGCTTCCACTTCCATCTTCACCAGTTCCGTAATATTTATTGAAGTCATCTTTCACGAAACACAAAGAAACCCGAAAAAAATAAAAATTTTATTTTTAACAGTACTGTAGGCGAAGTTGTGGATAACTTCGCTTAAGTATGAACTTCGCTGATTATGAACTTCGCTTCCTTTTTAAATTCGCCTGATTCGGCGAGTTGTAGATAACTTCGCTTAAGGTAAGCATAAGTTACGGCTTATGCTTACCGCTGACTGAATAATGAAAACATAATGAAAGATGCTCTGACCGCAATCCAGTAATGACAAAAACCTTCAGTTCAATTTGACTTTCTTCAGTTGGTCAACCTCGAACAACAATAATTTCATTGCCCACAAACACCCAAATATGTGTCAATATCCAGTTTCAATCAATATCCCATTCACAACCTCAACTCCATATCCAGAGTTGACACGTATTTGTTCACACGTAAGACCAAGAGATAACAAGTTTCACTCGTTGACGGAACAACGTCTTCGGTCTCACAATAATCGTGTACACCTGGCCATACAGACGAAAACTCCAAACACTTTTTTTTTTTTTTTTTTTTAACTTCGCCTAAAAGTAAACTTCGCCTAAAAGTCAACTTCGCCTGTCCATAACTTCGCCTGTCCAAAACTTCGCCTGACAGATAACTTCGCCTGAGATAAGCGAACTTGTGAGGTAGGCGAAGTTGTGAATAACTTCTCTTAACCTTATATCTTCGCCTAAACCCTAAAATTTAAGCGACAACTTCGCCTGAACCCCATAACTTCGCCTGCGGCGGCTGTTCGGCCAGAAACGCATCAGAAACGTGCCAGAAACACCAAAACGCAGATCTCGAACCATAGCATAAGAGCCTAAGGCTCTGATACCACTTGTAAGTCCCCCCCGCGCGGGGCGTCGCTGATCGATACGAGATCCGCACGAGGTCTAGGAGTGCGGAATCCTCCTAGACTCGTTTATGGTGTAGAAGACGAAAAACACGATTACACCCATACAAACACACGAACAAACACACGAATGGAATAAACACATCTGCAGATCTTTTATATCATAACCATAACTCGTTACATACCAAATACGAAAACAAAGACACGGCCGACCCGAGGTGCGCTCTACCTCGGGTCGTCCCACACGACTCACCCTCTCGGTTTCTCTCTAGACAAATAAACTGATCACAAAACACTCTAATTTCTGGATACACATACCTAAACAAGACACGTATATATATATCGAAACAACTTCGCGGGCTTGGGCTTGGGCCAGTAGGCGAAGTTGTTCTAACTTCGTACTTCGTTTCCGCTGATCAGAATTGCATAGCGACGGTCACAAAATGCACCAACAGACTCCTCTTTGACCGTTGCTCTCAATTCTAACAAACATAAAAGATCATCTGTTATAAAACATGCACCAACATTTTTCAAATAGGTTAGGTAGGGTGACGTAATTATTTTTTGGTTTTAGTTTTGGTATCATAACGCGCGTAGTCAATACCCATGGTATCATAACAAGCGTAGTGTTCTTATGTAAAAAAATTCCAGACTATCCGCCACTTAGAGGTCTCAAGGTGGTGGTTTAATACTGTTGATGCACGAACCATCTTTATCTTTTCATCTTGTTAGTGGTCGGTTGATAGTAGTGTGAAGAAACGGGTTTCGGAGGACATATTCACCGTATATGGTATATTACATAATGGGCGTATAAGTTGTGGTTATACGCTGACTTTTGTTTTAGACATATACGGTGAACCATGCTTGTTGATGATTATATTTGATCATATATGCTGCTGTTCATGTTTGGACGTATATGTGTATTGATTGACTTATGCAGCTACTAGTAGTTGCATATTGATTGATGGGTTATATGCTGCTACTGTTGTGGACTTATACGTGTGTCCACATATAGATTGGCACATGGACTTATACGAGCACTTGTACATATACATATCTGCTTTGTATATGTAAGATGCACTTACACGTTTACATATATGTACAGTGCCGTATAAGTGACTTATACGGTGTTGCTGGACATATACGTTTAGCTGATGTATTTCTATAAATAGTCTGTTAGTTTGTTATTTTCATTTGAAGCTTCTGGATCATATTCATTTATTGTTGTATTTTCAGATCTAGTCAAGCTACTACGCTTAACTGTAATATCTTGTATCGAGTCACTACTATCAATAAACTTCGGGCTTAAACAAGATATCTATCATGTTTTTCATCTTTGATTTTCGCTCAATACATTAAAGAGTTGAATCAGTTCGTAACATGATCTCGATCCGTATCATGAACTTTTAAAGACGCTCCTCCATTCAGGCTTTATTGAATGACACGTTACCTATATACGCCACTTAAAGCCCTTTTCGTGATGGTTAACATGCTCCTTCTGCGGGCTTTTACACAGACTTTATAGATTGTCATGTTACATATATACGCCACTTAAAGTTCTTCTAGTGGCGGTTAGCAGAAATAAGCCACGTAAAGGTCTCAACGTGGCTGTTAACACGCTCCTTTTGCAGGCTTTTATAGACTTTATAGATTGTCGCGTTACCTTTGTACGCCACCTAAAGCTCGTTCCGTGGCGTATAGAGCCTCTCTGAAACCAACTATATAACATGTGATAATCTACAGGCTCCATACAACAAAAAACTCGTTAATCTCCCACACCATTCCACCCATACAACACAATTTAAATCTTTCTCCTCAACATAATACCCTGCAAAATAATAACGATGGAGTCCGAAAATAGCATCTACACAACCACAAAAAATTATGTCAAAATTAAAGAAGATAATTGTGGCTGTGTGAATGCTATTTTGGAGTTCATTATTATTACTTTAGTATATAGTCCTGTCGGTCAATCTAACGCGGTTGGTCGAGCGGATATTGGTGACTGTGTAGATGCTATTTTGGAGTCTTTATTAACAAAAAATAAAACACGGGGATGATGAACATGCATGGTGGGCACCTTCATAAATCCCAATAGTGACCAAAATACCCAAAATATGGATAGCACCCTCGGTCAGCGAGGAGTAACGACTGCTGAGAGTACCACATTATTATTAAATTAAAAAAGGTGGCGGGCCGATTTCGAAATTTAAGCAATGGCCGTTGTCTCCGTCCTGTGTAGATGCTATATTGGACTTGTTACCGCAACGTCTATATCCTGTTTAATTTGTTTTAAACATGTTAGGACTATTATTATATTGTTTTTGCGTTTAGTTTGTAAGTACTCGTTCGTTCTCATGTAATTGTTTATTATAATAATATTATTAGATTTTATATTTTAAAGATTACATTATTATTTTATACTACGTAAAGGAAGCTACATTAACCGAATGCATCGTCATTTTTTTTGGTTGTTTATTATGTTATATTAGCTTTTGCACCCGTATATTACACAGAATTTGTCAAATCGAAGATAATACATAACATAGTAATACATGATGATCGGTTTTGAATGCATAACGGTGATTGGTTTGAAATTTGAAATTATTAATAACACCCTAACAATATTACATTCCAAAAATAGCATTTACACAGCAAATACTGTCACAAATTTGCATCTTATCAAATACATTTGGCCCATCAAATTGTAATTCGCACCAGCAACTCCTCTTGTGGTAGCATTTCGGGAACACAGTTTTTCATCAAAAACCTTGATGGAAATTTATGAACCCCATGTTGGTCCATCACTATTAAATTTAATTTTTTTGAGGTGGATAGTGGCGTTATCTCTTCCCTCCATGATTCAATGGAGTTTACAGTGCCTGTAATCGGCACTGTTAGGATATACGACAATGGATACTTAAAAGTTTCACCGAGCCACGAAAACCCCCACCCCTGCATGTCACTTCAAAATAGTGTGTACACAGCCAACATATGGTTTTAATAGTAACGGACTCCATGAGTTAAACAGGTTGTTGGTGTTTTGAGTAATTCGGGGGTCGAGAGAGAAATGCCGTCAAGAGGAAACATGGTGTAAGGGTTTATGATAAACATGGTGGAGGGGTTTATGATAAAGTATGGTGTTAGAAAAAATTGGTGAGCCGGAGTGGCTTTTGTAGACAAAATTTGGAGGACGTCATACGCCACGTTGAGTGTTTACCGTGGAGGTTCGTTGCTTTTCAGGCTTTACAGGCTTTGCAGAATGCGACGAACGTTATCTGTATACATCACGTAGAGAGCTCTCCGTGTCAGTTAAGAATGCCATCATCACCATCATCATGATGTTCATGATCATCACCATTATCATCCAACATTATCATCATCTTCATCATCATCATTATCATTAACAACATCAACACCATCATCATCATCATCATGATTATCACCATTATCATCACCATTGTCATCCAATATCATCATCATCATCATCATCATCATCTTCATAACCATTATCATCCAACATCATCATCATCAAAAACATCATTTCCATCATCGTCATCATATTCAGTATCATCATCATCATCAACACCATCAACATCAACAACCTCAACATCATAAAATAGAAACTTAACTAAAATTTGATAATAAAAATTAGATGAAATCATAGAAACTTGAAATTTTGAGATTAATAATAATACATAGCATTTACACAGCAATCTTTTGATACAAATTGGTATCTTATCAAATACAATTAGAACATCAACGGAGTTTTGGGCATCTTGATTAGTTTCCCGCAGCTCCCAACTCCATGTTTCAACGGATTTTACGATGCTTATTATAGGTACTGTTGAATTAGGTGACATGCAGTTCATCAATAACTTTGAAGGAAAAATTACGAACCCCATTCAAGTACATCTCCGTTAAATTTATTACTTTTGTGGTGGTCTGTGGCCGCGTCACCTCACTCCATGATTTAATGGGGTTTACAGTGCCGTTTATCTACACCATTGGGATTTAACAGGCGGACTAATTAATAGTTCCATGGTGCCATGACACCCCACCCCTACAATGTCACCCTAAAATAGGGTCTACACAGCCAACGTACGGTTTTAATAATAATCGACTTTACTATATAAACAGGGTCTTTGTGTTTTGATTAATAAGGTGGTGGAGACTAATTGAAGTAATGAGCCTGCCAAGGAAATATGCTCGTGATGAAACATGGTGGAGGATTTGGGTAGGGTGAATTATGTTGCAATAAGGGACGATGGACAGGGTTTTAAAGATTTTTGGAACCCCATGTATACACCACGTATAGATCTTACGGTGGCGGTTCTCGACGACATTATTTTTGTAGCCTTTGCAAATTGTGGAGTCTTATTGATTTATCATTATTTGCCACTTAAAGGCCTATACGTCACGGTTATGATCCATCAAAAATCCATTATAAATGATCTCCACAATCACACAAACTCCCTATCCATCCATATTTACATCACCAACCTTATTTTCCATTCCGTGGGTAATAACGAAGGAGTAACGATAGCTTGATTTATCACATTATGATTAACAGGAAAAAAAATGTCGGGCTAAAGAGATTACGTTGGCTGTGTAGATGTAATTTTGGGGTTCACATTGAACTCCATAATTGTCAATAGTGGAGATAACCCGCTATCATAATATTCAAAGAATGGTAGCATTATATTTGTAGAAGAACAACAAGAAAAGAAACACGAAGAGAGTCCGATGCCACCACCAATAATTAACGTACCATTTTATTATCAAGGGAAAAAAGTAGCTCGGCGAAGCTGTGTATATGCTATTTTGAACTACAATATTTTTTAAATACTGATGTACTAGTTTTATCTAATGTAATCATTTATAAATTTTAAATAATAATCGTGTAATTTTAAACATACGATAACTTGATTAGGATGTTTTTGTCCTGCTGGTATCGTTGAAAATCTAACCGATACCCATATAAATTTGTGTTGACTTGCTAAGTCCATTATTTTCTTTCGTTTTTAATTTGTTTTAAATACGTTAGGGTGACGAGATTATTTTTTTGGTTTAGTTTTGGTATCATAATGAGCGCTATCAATACCCACCGAATTCGTCCTAACTCCTTTGTTAAAGAAAATCTTGAGCATCCATACATGCATACACAACGTAGAGGTCTTAAAGTGGTGGTTAACATGATCCATCCTATAGGATTCTACAGACTTTATAGATTGTCACGTTACTTATATAAGCCACTTAGAGCTCTACCGGTGGCGGTTAGGTGCTATAAGCCACTTAAAGCTCTTTCCATGGCGGTTAACACGCTCTTTCAGGCTTTTATAGACTTTATAGATTGTCACGTCACCTATATACGCCACTTAAAGTTCTTCTAGTGGCGGTTAAAATATATATGCCACGTACAGTCTTAACGGGGCTGTTAACATGCTCCTTCTGCTGGCTTTTACAGAATACGCCTCTTAAAGCTCTTTCCGTGGCGGATAGAGCCCCCAAGAAACCAACTATATAACATGTGATAATCTACACACTCCATACAACAAAAAAACTCGTTAATCCCTCACACCACTCAACCCATACAATATAATTTAAATCATTCTCTTCAACATAATACCCTGCAAAATAATAACGATGGAGTCTGAAAATAGCATCTACACAGCCACAAAAAATTCTGTCAAAAATAAAAAAGATAAGTGTGGCTGTGTAAATGCTATTTTGGAGTTCATTATTACTAAATATAGAATATAGTCCCCTCGGTAAATGTAAGGCGGTTGGTCGAACGGATAAAACACGAGGGGGATGAACGTGCCTGTCCCCCCCCCCCTTCATAACTCCCAACAGTGCCGAAAATACCCAAAATGTAGTGTGTAGGGGTTAGGTGTTAATATGTGGATTTTTAGTTTTTATTATAGTGATTGTGTAGATACTATTTTGTATTGGATTGGAATCTCCCGTGTAGATGCTATTTTGGACTTTACTATTTTTAAATTCTCATGTAATCGTTTATTATAACACTATTATTATATTTTATATTTAAAGATTACATAGTTATTTTATTTAATGTTAAAGACATAACAACACACTTAAAAATAACTCATTAAAATGCAAACATAATACTACATTCACATACGACTCCATCTATATAGTTAGTCAGCCATGTGACGAAGGTATCTAACACATGCCTCTTCAACGTCACCTTTTATCATAAGAGATTTGTTTCTAACAAGGTTTTCCATCATCATGCAAACAAGAACCCCGACATTTAACACATTACCGTTATCCTGAGGAACAATTACCTCAACCAAACCAATAGACATGTCATACTTGATGTGATGACTGAACGTGCTCCAATAGTGAATATCATCAAGAAACCACCCGAAAAACAAAGTTATCATCTCCATGTAGTACGCAACATGATGTCGTTTTTCATTCCTCCATCTCGTGTCAGTCCAATATTGGGTAATTACCATGGTCCGCATATCAATACAGACCAGGAGCCAGTCCGATTCTTGAATCCATAAGGGGAGATAAATGTACTCAACCTCCAAAATAAAGGGTATGGTTATTTTCCACCAGCCATCTCCCTAGCAGTTAAGGACTTCTCATCTTTTATATGTGACAATCGTCAATTTCAGGTTAACTCCGTTAACTCAACTCCGTTAATTCAAACTTAAAGATCATTGGATCTATAACGCACACCTCATTACATTTAAACTAGGATTTAAATGACGCTTGACACTTACTACATGTGTAGTCTTTTCGGGATTTGCACCGAAACGCAAACGAGTT
The DNA here is from genome assembly GCF_021521415.1 of Bidens hawaiensis. Lineage (NCBI taxonomy): Eukaryota > Viridiplantae > Streptophyta > Magnoliopsida > Asterales > Asteraceae > Bidens > Bidens hawaiensis. Next base: position 33,423 of record NW_027495111.1, on the reverse strand, counting down.
GACGCAAACGATTGGTGAATAAACGAAAAACGCCAAAACAATAATTATGTGATAATTATGTGTTAGACTTATGTGTTATGTGATAACATTGTTATAAACGTTAACTAAATGTGCTAGAACTAGTTAATTAAGCTAGAAAAGTAACATTTGAAAGTGGAGGGACCTAGATGTAACATGATTGTTATTAAATAATATTAAGCTAAAACCCTAGCCTCTCTTTCTCTCTCAAAACCGATCGACCAGCCCACATTCTCCCTTGTTCTTGGCTGCCGTCAATCACACACACACACACATACAAGAATCGTTCAAGTTTATTGGAGATTAAAGTGCTAGGAAGGTATAAACATCTATCCCATGCATCCTCTATGCTTAATCTTGATTTTTAATGGGTTAATTATAAACCCTAGGTCCGATTTTTCATATGTATATGTGTTCATAGGTTTTATTTTGATTTGATGATGTATTGATGATGATTTGATGACTAGAATTGATATTGTTACATGTTAATTGTTGTGTCTTTGATTTTGAGATCAAATAAAACCCTAACCATGTATGAATGGTGTAATTGATATGCATGGATAGTGGGTATGGGGTCTAGAATGTTATATGAATGAATTGTGGTCTATAGATGGTTAATATGTTGAGTTTTGTTGCAAACAGTTTCTGGACAGATTGTGTTGTTGATGTTCAATTGACTGTATCGGGGTATAAATGTGAAAATTGGTTGAGATTATTGATACTACAGTAAACTAGGTTGAGTCTAGTTTCTAAAGAATATAAATTTGCAATTTTTGGACGTGTAAAAGTTAACCTTTATGATTTTACAAAAACGTTGTGCAAAGCTGAGTTGTTAGACCTTCTGTTAGGTTTTTTTGTAAAAATTATATCTCATGAATTACGAGACCAATTGGGTTGGTTCCACTTCTGGAAGTTGACTTGTTGAGTTAGGAACCTAACCCAAGTGGTCTTGCATTTGTTGGATTTTTCATTTAACGGAAATTTCAAATAACATTCTGTTGCGCATGAATTTGACTGTTATGAGCTTGCTGTAATGTTTTGATCATTATGAGAAATCTATGTGGAATAAAAATAAAATAAAATATGTTCTGGAAACCTAACACATGCATGCTTTTGTGATTATTTTTGGTAAATTAATTGAGATGCTATGATAGGTGGAATAGTACAATCTTTCAAGTAGAATTTCTGTCTCAGTGAAACTAGCTGCTGAATTTTGTGAAAATGCATGAAACTTGATCATTGCTAGTTAATTGTTATGATTTGACCAAATTTCCCCTGCGGGGAATACTTGCTAAATAGTTGTCGTGTTTTGACCAAATTGCCCTTACGGGGAGTAATTGCTAGTGATGTACATTATTAATACATGACACGTAAATAATTGCTCACACATGTAATGTATCACGAATGTACTTGTTAAAGTCATACACGATTCACAAACGAAACACGAAACACATTGTGTGCATAGGTATTATGTGCCGAGTCTAGAGACTCGATAATAGTTCCGACACTTAGAAAAATCTCTTTGTTGTTATAGAACGCTAGAGAGAGTTTTTCTGTGACGCGCATCCTTTGGTGATTTATTTTGGGAATTCTTCGCAAACAGTGAGTTCACTTACCCCTCTAAACTATTTTCAAACGCTTTTCACTTGGGGGAGATAACATACTCCGATAAACGCATTTAAGATTTTGTTAATATAAATTATATATCACTTGTAAAGACTAAGTGGCAAACGCAATAACTAAAGTCCTTCATTCACATCGAACCGTTTAATATTGGATAATAGCGAGTCATTGTTGAGTAGTACTACTGGGTTTGACAGACCCCACCCAACGCTAAACTCGACCGGAGGTCGAGTGGGTGTAATCTTGGCTAAACACATACCATGGTCGGGATAGACCTGGTGGCAAGGCAAATGATAAACAGTCAGCTTCGGTGTCGAACACTTAGTAATACTTGTTTTATAGGCTAGCTACCTATAGATATATAATTGATTTAACACTATCTGGTAACGCAAAACGCTGAACGCAAAACGCTAAACGCAAAACGCTGAACGCAAAACGCTAAACGCTTTATTTTATACAAACTTGTGAACTCACCAACCCCGTGTTGACACTTTTAGTATGTTATTCTCAGGTAGCCGAGGCGGGCGCGCGGTTTAGGATCATGCATTGCTTGAAACACTTTTAATTATGCAAACTTATTTTAAACTGTTATCATTGGGTTTTTAAGTCGTCCTGCGTGACGCAACATTGGTTTCTATGGTTTTACGCTTCCGCACTTATTTTCATTTAAACGTTTTTATGGTTTGATTATAACTAATGATTCCGATCCTGTTAGTTCACACCCTCTGACGGTAAAACTCCGTTAGTGGATTTTGAGGGTGTGACATTATATGATCGTAGAAATCAGGAGGCAACACCATCCAACGTTGGTCTTCGCTTGGATATTTTAATAGCCTTGATTGTCTAACACGCATCATTCTTACTGTCCATGCTTCAACATGCGGTACAATTTCATGATATAAGAATAGCTATAATATTTATAATATCATATAATAATATTATATGTTATATAAAAATATTATATATCACTAATACATGGTGTACATATTTTGTTGTAATATAAGTTAAATAAAAATAATCAGTCACAATTGATGACAAAGACCCACTGGACTCGAAACCCAGTAGTGCACCCCAAAAGTTACGATCTAATGGTTTGGTGATGAAATGAGTATAGCAAAACTGTGCATCCCCGTTGTTATAAAAATCAACGGCATCCTTCGACCAGCTACTAGACTCTTCGAATTCAACCGCAAATTTCTTTATTTATTGAGGGTTTTCGACAGGATCTTCTTCTTGATCTCCCGAATGAGTACTTGACGACGTACCAGAAACGCCTACCTGAGACGGCCTCCTTACGCGCCTCCAAATTTTGTCTGTCATTCTTGCAGATTTTGGAGCTGGTTAAGAACTATAAAAATCCATCGTTATTCTTCTCCATAATTCAGGATTTTTTGGTGTGTTGGAGGTACTGGTCATGTTGATTTATATGTTACAAAAGTCTGGAAGCTGAAATTATGCAACGTCCTATACGCCGCATAGAACACTTACCGTCACGTATTTGGTACTGCCGACAGCCTTTACGCACTGCAAGAGTCCCGAGATGTTGGAAAATAATGGAACATAACCGTCACGTAGGGAGTTCTACGTGGGGTTAATTGATATTGCAAGCGTCTAAACCATCACGTAAAGGACTTAACGTGGCGGTTAAAGATATTTAGACCAGCCCCAGCCACTCAATTTAAGTCATCATCTCAATCCCCAAAACCCTCTACACCGTATGTCACCTCTCTCCCAAACTCATACACCATATTTCACCAAAACAACTACCATACGTTTCAAACAAACTCTGTGTAAATATTATTTAAAAGAAGATAAAACTCGTCGAACAATCTAAGACGGATGGTCAAAGAGTTAATGGTGGCTGTGTAGATGCTATTTTGGACAACTATGTGAACGTCTTCCATTGTTCTTCAGATTCAATGATGGTGAGGATGGGACAGGGTTCACATTTGTCACAATAGTTGGGTTCGTTGATATTTACGTATGTAATCCCTCTCAACAATACTTATAGACCCAACAGTTTGTTTTTTTTCATTTTCAACACGGTGCAAATAACTGAATGTAATAGTTCCAGGATTGGTGCTACATTAATACAAAAAGTTATATATTGATTTTTAATTTAAACGCAACGTGCATATAATAATTAACAGTGAACCATCGATATATGTATACAATAAATTGGATAAATCAACAGTAGGACATTCGACTCGCCAGCTTGACATGATTCTAAGGTACTCGTTTATACGATTTTCGTACAAGGCTCTCCATCCGTAAGCCTCTTCTTTTGCAAATCTCGCCCAAGTATACACCGACAATGACACTATGAAACCCCCTTCAATTTTCATATATATATATATATATATATATATCCAATGAGTATCTGTAACATTAGCAATGATCAGGATCGGATAGTCACGAAACCACTCTGGACCCTCTCTCATCGGGAAAAAGGTCTGACTGCTATGCGGCTCGAGAAGTATTAGAACTCAATTAAATGTTTGATCATCCACGTATCCGTAGGCGGGTAATTAAAACCAATGGTTGCTAAGCGCATCTTGAACCTTTTCATAAAATTCTAAATGGTTATGGTCCCTCTCATAAAACCCCGGCTGCTCCGTATTAAATATTTCCCTTCACCAATCTGGGTTCATGTCCATCTCTTTCTTCATGGCAACCCTAACCTCCCTCCACTTCTTTTGACCAATTCCTAAGCCCTCAGCAACTGACCAAAAACCGCAGTTACTGTCTGGCTTTACGTCTATGATCCTTGAGATGTATGGGTAACTCTAGCTGGGAACAACGTTCTTATATCTTTTTACCGCTGCAACGTCGTTCTAATCAACCACTAAAGGAAAACCTATGGCAGCTCCCGTCTCCTTTTTCTTAGACGACCGTTTTGATGGTTTAGGAGGGGGCATCTTAAGTTTTGACTAAGACTGCGACCGCGAACGCTCCAAGAATGAGGGGGGTTTTGTCAATGTTCAGTGAGGACGAAGGGGTGTGTGAGGAAGGGAAATACAAGCTGTGCCACGTGGCCTCGATCTTTTTTGATTACTGGTTTATGTTTGGACTCCCCCGAGGGTCCTCACGTTTCTTTGGCTCTTTTTTATTTGAGTTGTCAGGAAGAACATACCAAATCTTTGATAAAAGACTTTTTAATAGTTTTGGATCTTTTCGTATCAGAACCGTCTGTTTAAGCTCTTCCATTTCTGCCTTGAAGTCTGGTTCTTCTTCCTGTGTGACCACCGGATCAAAATCAAGCTTCCTCCAGAACGGGTTTATCAATTTTAGTGGAATAGATACGCCTGTAATAAGGTGTTGTCCAGCTTACACGCAAATGGCAACCCTATAGACGTTCGCAACTGGTGTCGGCACGTATGTCCGAACTCGGTCATATTTTCAAACTTTCCATACTCCTTTTCAAGTAGCGTAAGAGCCTTAATCTATAATTTATAATGTAGCTTGTAAAACATCTGAATGTTATGGTCTTTCTTCAACTTAATACGGGAGTATTCAAAGGTTGCTCCGATGAACCTTATGGGCTTGTATAACCTCAAGGGCATAAGCCGGAAGTGCGTGGAGGGTGTTGTTGGCCCCGTTAAACTGCCTTTACAGATTCGCGTGCTGACTCTCAACTCGGTATGTTGTAGTCTCACCAAAGTTTAACTGGTCATCCATCCAGCAAGATAAAAACTTTCCCTTGTATTGCACCAGCCATCTGTCATGGATATAGTCCCATACCTCTAAAAAGGAAACAAAAATAAACTTATGTAATGTACTAGTAGATTATCGCTAACTGTATATTTATAATACGAAAGACTTACGTTGTTTCCCATGCTGGCCTAAATCTCCTTGCAACTTTACACAGTTCTAATCGTAATCATCTAATGTGGGAGACTCACACAAGACCGTCCACAAGAGAGTGAAATCTTCTCTTACCTCGCTATCATATATACCCTTCCACTTTTTCTTTATATTTTCACGTATGTGCCACCTGCATAGGTTTTTGGTAGCACTCAGGAATACTTGTTCACACGCATTCATCAGGGCGAAGTCTCTGTCCGTGACTATGACGTGCGGCTCAATAGAATCCTCGAGCATACCTTTGAGGTGCTTAAGGGCCCATGTGAAATTCTTTTGGAGTTCTCTGAATAGAGCCCCGTTCGCGATACAAAACGACTTCGATGTCGACGTCACACCAATATACTGAACAAACGGCCATTTGTACATGTTGGTTTTGTGCGTCGTGTCAATCAACAACAAATGAGGGAACACACGCCACATTTTAAATGACGTATCATGACAGAAGAATACATCCTCCATGCGGTTTGTGGAAGGGTTCTCCCGTGTGTAATAAACGAACCTGTTATCATTCAGGAAGTTTTCAAATACCTGCACCCGGTTTAATATGACGTTAATAAATTTTTTTAAACATCCGTTGTAAGATGTCAAATTCAAAAACGTGAACCTGCATTGGGGTATCGCCAACTCTATTTTCTTTCTTCAACTTCTCTATAAGATTGTGTATGTCCTTCTCAATAACGCAGGTTTCGGAAACCGTTTACGTAAGAGTGTAAATTTTTTTTTGCGTCTTCAAGCCATCCATGTGTAACCTCGCAACCATATCAACCTCCTCATCGGACATTTTCCTTAGATAAGCGTGACCCTCCTTAAAGACGAACGTCTCGTGGTTGTGCGTCTCGTTTACGACCCGAAGCTTCCAAAAATACCTACCCGGTCGTACCTTCCTTTTGCTTAAACGGACAACCCTTCTTTATATTGCCGTTACGCCTGATTGTCGTCGTGAGTTTTGGTTCCTCACCGCGATTGCATCCAAGATCCAAGGCGTTTGTCCTAGACCGTTGGACAACAACACACCCATACTCCTGACCTCTTTTCTTTGCCCATTCATCCAACTCCTCACGAGAAGAAAAAAACTGAAACAATATAACGTCAAATTTAAAACACGTTCAAAATACTAATTACAAAATCTATCTTTTTTTAACAAAACGTATGGTTTCGTACGTTATCCGTTTTATACGACATCGTCGCCTCACGAATGTAATTATCACCATTATCGTCATCGTCATCTTTGTTACCAGAAATATGTGTGGCGTACTCGTTGTCACCAGTCTCTTTAGCAGTTTCAAGAATGTGGTCCGGTTCTAGTTGTGACCAATACTACTCCTCTACTGGTAAGGGGTACGAACGTTGACTATTGGAATACGGCTCTTCAGTATTAAACTTCTACGAAGGCCGGGTAACGTAATACGGGTTATCTGATAAATGGTATGATAGCTGACCATAATCATGTTCAGATTGTGACCAGTACAAACTGCTTCTTCCCGCCACATCCGAAGGCGGATGGTCGCGTACAAAATATTCCTAACAAAAAATATTGTTAAAATATCTAATTTCACAAATGACTGACGACGGGTAAACAAAATAAACATGTGACGAAACTTGTTTCAACTTTGGTAACGCCGCCTCCCCATCATAATCTACAAACCTCAGCGGCGCTTGATTCAAATCTGGAATATTTAATTCCTCATTTGTCACGGCGGCCCCGGAAAAAACCGTCGAACAACCGCGACATTTTCTTGCCTTGGGGTTTCAGACAATTTGTATATGCATGTTGCATGCATGCATGCTAATATATACTACAAGAGGAGGAGGAGCTTTCTGGATGAATAATTTAATTGGCCATATACACCACGTAAAGATCTCAACGTGGCGTATAGATTACGACATGATAGTTGATTTGAACTTCGCAGTTTGTCATGCACACAATCTTTCACGGTAAGTACTATACGTCTCATATACGTGGCACTGATGGTCAAAGACAGCCTACGACGATCACATCATCGACAATGTCGATCAAATCAGTCGCGGTCAATTAAATCGCCACGGTTAATGCTCTACGTGACGGTTTGGGCGTTGTGGTGTGTGGTTAGTAAGACCCTACATAAATTTAATGAATTTTATTAATCATAAGTCATTCAAATAAAGGTATCTTAAGGAACGAGTTTACCTACATGGCGGCTGCATTCATTCTTTACATGTACAAAATTTTAAGGTATATTTTGTACTTTTTGATCGAGACGATATATCATTTACATGTACCAAATCTTCTAAATCATCTTTCCTAAATTGCTCCTTTACCTACCTACGTTTAAGCGTTAACTTTCGCATTCCTTTTGATTAACATGATTATTATTTGGTTGCGTTATGAATTGAATTAATGTTAATATGAATGTTGGTTAATTAATATGAGTGTGTGCAACCCATTGATCTAAGCCTTATGAAGTTATGATCATATTTCGCAATACACTAATTATTTAAGCTTATACTATTTCACAATGCTATCTATAATGATAAGTAGTGTGTATCCTTTTTATTAATACATGCTATCATTCCGTTATATACAGTATTGAATAGAATAACTATGGTTTATTATCATTTTCCATGAAAAAGTAAAAAGATTCTTTGATATGACACGTAAAGTGTCATATTGTCAAAATCTCATTATAGATTTACAAAGGTCATAAGAATTGAGACTGATTATTCTTATTACCAAATTGCTCATAAGATTTAAAGTGATAAATCTTAAATGAATTGGTCATATAACTATTTCTAAAGTTATATTATGTGAACATTTGAAATATGCTCCTCAAGTAGTAATATTATTAAATACATATGGGTTGCATTATCTTGAACATGGCCATATTTTAGCAAATTGTAATGAGGATCATTTTTAAAATGAGACCAATCATCAGAATTAATAGTATTTATGTAAATAGAGATCGGTCATAAGAAGTGTTAAAAGGATTGATCACATATGAGAACAAAAGTATTAATATATAAAAATTATATGACATGATCGTTTGAAATGAATATACATTGTTCTCTTGTATGTTATTTGTAAGTCCCGAAACCGGATCTTTGCAACATGATATCAAAAAACCAACGTTATTTCGTAATATAACGTAGGGTGATTCAAGACAAGGAAGGGTAATACATAGAGAACACAAGATTATGATTCAATACACACGTTATATTAACGTCGGGTGTTTAAGCACTAGGTTATACAAAACTCGTTCACCAACAACTATGAACGGCCAACCACAAACTTTATACACAATATATATATATAGGATAACCAACAACCTAGCCCAACAAAGCCCAAGCCCACCGAGATCAAAATGAAATCTCGGCTTACATACACAAACACGACACAAGCTTAAACAAACATCGACTAAGTACAAACCACTAAGTGTAGACCTAACAATCTCCCCATTGGTTTGTAGCTTCGTCCTTTAGTCGTGTTCCATGATATCGACATCCGCATCCTTTAAACCACCTACCCAAAAACCTGTTCTGATAATCGAAGCCGCCATCCTAGTATATTCTTTAACAGCTTCTTCAAAAAGTGGATCCGCAATGATTTGAAATGTACCGAGGGTCTTGATGTCTCGTTCTCCAAACTTGAGCAAATCCCTTGGATTAACAAATCGATACTGACTTTTACCCTTATGTAGACGAATGACAACGGTAGCAGTTTCGCTATCAAACATCCATAACCTCATGTTGTCTAGGGTCCCGTCAGGAATTGCACTAGGCACTGGAATATGAGTAGCCTTGTTTGTTGCAGGCCACATAACATTCACCATGGTCTTTCCTGTCATTGGATCCTTAACCCCCTTTGCTTTCTTTAAAAATGATTCAGCAGTTGTCATTCTTGGAAAGCTCGTATCAACTTGGTTCCTCAAAAAGTTCCAGAAATATGTACCTCTCTTATCATGAGTTGGATTGTGGAAAGGTGCATTGATTAGGCCGCTGAGATCTACCTTCGTCCAAGATACGAAGTCTTTCATCTTCTTATAGTACTCAGTATTCCTAGACCTTCGTTTAACCCACCACATGTTCTTTTCAACATCAAAACCCCATGACATAACTCCGGAATGATCACCATATTTATCCGAGAATCCCTTCTTAAAAGTAACAATAAACTTATCTGGATGATCGGACGAATTAACATTCTGAATGGAGTTCTTCATAATAAGGAGCTTTCTCTGAATGCTATCCGATTGTTCAGCAGTCTTGGGTGGAATTGAAAGATAGTGCTCCTGTGACTCAGCAGCGTCAGCATGTGTAGAAGTTTGTGCACTGGAGCTCCCACCTAGATTAGCAGTAGTTGTCTTCACAACCGAATCTTCACTGCTTTTGAATTCATCTCCAAATTTCTGAACAAGTTTCTGTTGGAGATCTAGGTGCATAGCACTTAAGCCTCCCATGTTGGACTGAAGCTCTTTGATCTTAGAATCTTTGTCAGAGTTTCTAGCTTAAAGTTCTTGAATACACACGTCCTTTACAACTGAATCTTGTTCGAGTTCAAAAACTCGACGTTGCAGAGCTTGCACGTCCACAGGAGCATCTTCAAGTACAACCCCCTTTCCTTTATTCTGCAGATAAGTGTCTTGCATGGCGAGAATCTGAGCAATCTTCTCTAAAGCACTAGAGTTTGACTGACCCTGATCAATTGGGTCAGATGATCCAGATGGTGCATCAAAATGTGGGATATCAGCCTCAAAATCAAACTCATGAGCAATATCGTCAAAGATTCAACATTCTGATTTGAGTTCTTCATAATCATAATTTCTTCTGAATTCGGTCCGATTTCTCACTTGTCATTGGAGGGGCAGACATATATTGTTCCAGTGTCTCAGATTCATCTATGTTTGCAGTAGGACGACCACTGGAACTGCCACCTTGATCTACATCGAGTGTCTTTGAAGCTACATCATCACTACTCTTGAATTCATCTCCAAACTTCTGAACAAGTTTTTGTTGGAGGTCTAGATATATAGCAGTTAATTCTCCCATACCAGAATGAAGCTCTTTAATCTTGGAATCTTTATCGGTGTTACTAGCTTCAGGTTCTTGAACATGTATATCTTTGACAACTGAGTCTTGTTCAAGCTCAAAGACTCGACGTTGTAAAGCTTGCACGTCTACTAGTTAAAATTCAAGTACGACCCCCTTGCCCTTATTCTACAAAAAATGATCTTACATGGCGAGTATATGGGCAATCTTATCAGCAGCACTCGAGCTTGACTGACCTTGATCAATTGGGTCAGACGATCCCGATGGTTTGGTAAAATGTGGAATGTCAGCCTCAAATTCTATGTCATCAAAGATTTGTTCCTGTGTTTGAGGCTCAGCAGTGGTTGGACTTGAATCAACATGAGTCTCAGGAACTGCTGACTCATGTTGTTGTTGGCTTGTTGATGTTGTTGTAGCTTCAGTGACCAGCACACCAGGTCTCGGATCTTTCTTCCTTCGTTTATGTGGTATGTGTCACACCCGGCCCTGAGCGGCGGAAACAGCCGGGCGCGCGCGAGTGGGGATTGATAATTAAGCACGGGCCATTGCAAACATTCAAAGTAAGATTTTCATTGCGCATGAAAAGTTTAATACAAATGCATTACATTGTTTAAAAATTACATAAAACATCCAAGTATAAAAACTGTTGAAGATTTCCACGCCATATCCCCTTGCGCGGCGGGAACAACCACGCGCATCGAAGGGATAGAACAAAAATCTTCCAAAAAGCTAGTTTTAGATGTTCAGCGTGAGGTGCTCTAAGTGTGACTCCATGCGCTACCTAGTTATCTCCTGAAAGACACGTAAAACATTTGAATCAGTATAAACTGAGTGAGTTCACAAGTTTTAGTAACTTGATAAATCGTATTGCATCATAATCTTGATAAAAATCATTCTGAAACATAATTCTGATAGCATCATTAAAACACATGCTTGGTAAAACATAGTTCTATCAACACATTCTGATAAAATCGTTCCGCGGGTTACGCTGCGAACATTTCTGGGAACTGTGCTCGTCTGTGTAAGTGGCGCTGCCACTACGAGCGAAACAAGTAATACCGTCCCGCGGGTTACGCGCGGACACATCTGAAAGACCGTGCTCGTCTGTGTAAGTGGCGCTGCCACTACGAGCGAATAATACCGTCCCGCGGGTTACGCGCGGACGTTGTGCCGGAAAACAAGGCGCTCGTCTGCGTAAGAGGAGCGACCTCTACAAGCGGGCTCAAACCCATAGTACTGCCCCATGACCATACTAGGCACTCGTCTGTGTAAGAGGTGCGACCCCTACGAGTGGGCGGATCAAACCAGCAGTCCCTACCCTTAGAGTTCCAATGGTAAAGTGATCACTTACTCGAGTTCTAGCGCACATACATCGAAAACCTTAGATAACCGTTCGCATTGCTCATCATGAAATATAATTTAAACACATAATCGCTTGCATAGCTTGTAAGTATACCATGATAAAACATTATTTAAGTACGTGTCCCTCGCCCCGAAAACAGTTTAAAAATAGTGAAAACAGTGAAAATAGGGGCTGTGAGACTCACCTGTGGTTCTTGTTATGGGATTAATCGAGATTCGGGTTTTCTTGGTGTTGGCCTTTGAATTGAAGGTCTAGAATACGATTAAGAAGTATATATATTAAGATCAAGAAATAGGAGAATATAAGGGTTGGAAGGTAGATCTCAAGGTTATATTCTCGGCTTACCTAGTAACCGGATCGGAAATGAAAACAACGGATGCTTGGGAGATGATTAGTGCAAGTTTGCAGTTCTTAAGAGAGAAGTTTGAAGTGTGTTTGGGTGATAACTTAGGTTACATATTTATAGTCAAACTCAAGGGAACACAATCCTTTGCTTTAGGGGATTGTAATCTTTTCATATCTAGGTGTAATGATGATAAAGTATGGAAATTATTATTATTTATTTAAGAGTGGAGTAGTGGATAAAAGATTTTGATTTGATTTGGTCAGGACATGCAGGTCTGGGGTTGGTGAGAATAGGGTGGCTGACAGTTGACTTTTCATGTTACAGTGTGCTTTTTCAGGTACTTTTGTCAGTGTACAGTAAAAAGTGGAAAATCTCTGAAACACGCTACTGTTTCCTTTTGGGCGGGAGTAATCTCCTTACGTCTGGAGAATAGACTGAGTGTTCTGTGCGCATCACTTTGTGCGCATAGCTTTCTGCGTGAAGGACATTTCTTTGCTGCGGGTAGGCACGTAACCTTCTCGCAGTTAGGGACATTGAGTTTCATTTGTAGATTCTCCAGGTGGTCTTGGTATTTCAACATAGTGATCAGTTATGTTGAAGTCAATTCCATCTTGGAGCTTCAGACAAACTAGCTCTCAATGTTCCCGCCATGCGGGGAGGTTAGTTCCCTTCCGCACGCGCATAAACGATTTAGGATGCACCCGCCTTAGCATCATGCGGGATGGTCAACCCATTAGACAACATAATGTTAAGGTACATGAAAACATAAAGCCAAAACATTCGCGCATGGCGCATATAACATATGCCCACGCTGGTTCTTAACATGGCGCGCTCGCGCAGGGCGCACATAACAAATGCACGCGCTGACTCTAATATGGCGCGCTCGCGCAGGGCGCACATAACAAATGCACGCGCTGACTCTAACATAGCGCGCTCGCGCAAGGCGCATATAACATAATTACCTAATATTTAGGTTGATTACTTGGTTTAAGGGATTGGGAATTTACCGGGTGTCACATTCTCCCCCTGTTAAGCGAATTTCGTCCCGAAATTTAGGAGACGTTGCTGGCAGAAGCCATGCTCTGAAAGAGGTGTGGGTATTTCTTGCGTATTTGATCTTCTCTTTCCCAAGTGAATTCAGGCCCACGCCTTGATTTCCATTGAACCTTTACTAACTTGATTTTGCTTCTGCGTAACTTTTGTTCTTTCCAATCGGTTACTGCTATAGGTTCTTCTACGAAGTGCAGCTGTTTGTCGATGTGAATCTCTTCCAACGGCAAAATCAACGTTTCGTCAGATAAGCACTTTTTGAGGTTGGACACATGAAACGTATCATGAACTCCACTGAGTTCGGCGGGTAAACGGAGTTTATAAGCAACCGGACCGATCCTTTCCAGGATCTCAAATGGTCCAATGTAGCGCGGATTCAACTTTCCTCGCTTGCCGAAACGGGGAACTCCTTTCCATGGAGAGACTTTCAAAAGTACTCTATCCCCTACTTGAAACTCCAACGGTTTCCTTCGCACATCTGCGTAGCTCTTCTGTCTGTCGCGCGCTGTCTTAAGGCGATCCCGTATCTGAAAAATCTTGTCTGTTGTTTCTTGGATCAATTCTGGACCAGTCATTTGCTTGTCACCCACTTCAGCCCAGCACAGTGGGGATCTACACTTGCGCCCATACAAAGCTTCAAACGGCGCAGCCTTGAGGCTTGTGTGATAACTGTTGTTGTAAGAAAATTCAACCAATGGGAGATGAGTATCCCAGCTACCTCCGAAATCGATCGCGCACGCGCGTAGCATATCTTCCAATGTCTGGATTGTTCGCTCGCTTTGCCCATCCGTTTGAGGATGATAAGCTGTACTCATATCAAGGCGAGTACCTAGAGCTCCTTGTAACGATCTCCAAAATCTTGTGGTGAACCGACTATCTCTATCAGAAATGATGGACACTGGGACTCCATGTTTTGAAACTACTTCTCGAATATACAATCGGGCTAACTTTTCCATCTTATCGGTTTCCTTGATCGGCAGGAAGTGCGCTGACTTAGTTAGCCGATCCACAATAACCCAGATCGTGTCGTAACCCCCAGGTGTCCTTGGCAGTTTGGTGATGAAGTCCATAGAGATTTGTTCCCACTTCCACATGGGAATTTCTGGCTGTTGAAGCAACCCTGACGGCTTCTGGTATTCAGCCTTTACCTTCGAACACGTCAGGCACTTACTGACATACGTCGCGATGGCGCCTTTAAGATTGGGCCACCAATACAGCGCTTTAACATCTTGGTACATCTTGTCTGCGCCAGGATGTACGGAATACCGCGTCTTGTGAGCTTCGTTTAATACTTGCTCGCGCAATCCTCCCCTGAGAGGGACCCATATGCGGTTAGCAAAATATCGAGTGTCGTTCTCTTTGATCTCCAAATTCTTAATCATACCTCCAAGGGATTCGTTTTTAACAAACTCTGGTTTCAAGGCTTCTTGCTGAGCGTCTCGGATGCGGGTAGAGAGATCTGTGTGAATGGTCAACCTTAGAGCCTTGACTCGTAGCGTTTTTATTCGCTCCTTCCTACTTAGCGCGTCTGCTACTACATTCGCCTTTCCAGGGTGGTACTTAATTTCACAATCATAATCATTCAACAACTCCACCCATCTTCGTTGCCTCATGTTTAAATCCTTTTGATCAAATATATGTTGAAGGCTCTTGTGATCCGTAAAGATTATACACTTTGTACCATAGAGGTAATGGCGCCAAATCTTTAGCGCGAAGACAACCGCTCCAAGTTCCAGATCATGCGTTGTGTAGTTCTTTTCAGGTCTTGTGAAGAGCAACTTCTCGCCCCAAAGTCTTCACTTGAAGCTTCCACCAAGACGAAGCTGCTTCTTGGAACATGCAGGTCGCGTAAAGGACCTTCTGGTTCTCACTACATCTGCTAATGGAGAGAACTGTCTCCATCTTGTCAATCCAGTTGTAGAGCCCAATGGCCCCTTCGGTACCCTTGAATGGCCAAGGCCTACAGGCCATGAATGTCTTATAGGAGCACCCTTTGTCCAAGGCTCCTGAATCGGGTTCTGGGGTCTCGTTCTGACGACCCTGACTTGATTCGGCCTTGCTTGCCTCATGTGTCGCAATCGCCTGCGCGATTATTTCCGCGAGTTCCTCGGGTGTCATGGTAATTCCCTTGGCTCTGGTTGGAGGCATTCTCGCTTTAAAAGAGTGAAAATATATTAAACTTAGCGCATGTACTCTGAGCACATAATGTTCTTTATCTTTATTCACTAGACACTGTGTGACCCGTGTTCCTAAGTGTGTGTATAGTTTCTTTTGAAAATATTTTCTTTGAAAAAAATATTTCATGCGATTCCCCAACGGTTATAGTCTAGGTTAAAACTTCTTTTCCTAGTTCGCTATAACCAGTGCTCTGATACCAATCTGTCACACCCGGCCCTGAGCGGCGGAAACAGCCGGGCGCGCGCGAGTGGGGATTGATAATTAAGCACGGGCCATTGCAAACATTCAAAGTAAGATTTTCATTGCGCATGAAAAGTTTAATACAAATGCATTACATTGTTTAAAAATTACATAAAACATCCAAGTATAAAAACTGTTGAAGATTTCCACGCCATATCCCCTTGCGCGGCGGGAACAACCACGCGCATCGAAGGGATAGAACTAAAATCTTCCAAAAAGCTAGTTTTAGATGTTCAGCGTGAGGTGCTCTAAGTGTGACTCCATGCGCTACCTAGTTATCTCCTGAAAGACACGTAAAACATTTGAATCAGTATAAACTGAGTGAGTTCACAAGTTTTAGTAACTTGATAAATCGTATTGCATCATAATCTTGATAAAAATCATTCTGAAACATAATTCTGATAGCATCATTAAAACACATGCTTGGTAAAACATAGTTCTATCAACACATTCTGATAAAATCGTTCCGCGGGTTACGCGCGAACATTTCTGGGAACTGTGCTCGTCTGTGTAAGTGGCGCTGCCACTACGAGCGAAACAAGTAATACCGTCCCGCGGGTTACGCGCGGACACATCTGAAAGACCGTGCTCGTCTGTGTAAGTGGCGCTGCCACTACGAGCGAATAATACCGTCCCGCGGGTTACGCGCGGACGTTGTGCCGGAAAACAAGGCGCTCGTCTGCGTAAGAGGAGCGACCTCTACAAGCGGGCTCAAACCCATAGTACTGCCCCATGACCATACTAGGCACTCGTCTGTGTAAGAGGTGCGACCCCTACGAGTGGGCGGATCAAACCAGCAGTCCCTACCCTTAGAGTTCCAATGGTAAAGTGATCACTTACTCGAGTTCTAGCGCACATACATCGAAAACCTTAGATAACCGTTCGCATTGCTCATCATGAAATATAATTTAAACACATAATCGCTTGCATAGCTTGTAAGTATACCATGATAAAACATTATTTAAGTACGTGTCCCTCGCCCCGAAAACAGTTTAAAAATAGTGAAAACAGTGAAAATAGGGGCTGTGAGACTCACCTGTGGTTCTTGTTATGGGATTAATCGAGATTCGGGTTTTCTTGGTGTTGGCCTTTGAATTGAAGGTCTAGAATACGATTAAGAAGTATATATATTAAGATCAAGAAATAGGAGAATATAAGGGTTGGAAGGTAGATCTCAAGGTTATATTCTCGGCTTACCTAGTAACCGGATCGGAAATGAAAACAACGGATGCTTGGGAGATGATTAGTGCAAGTTTGCAGTTCTTAAGAGAGAAGTTTGAAGTGTGTTTGGGTGATAACTTAGGTTACATATTTATAGTCAAACTCAAGGGAACACAATCCTTTGCTTTAGGGGATTGTAATCTTTTCATATCTAGGTGTAATGATGATAAAGTATGGAAATTATTATTATTTATTTAAGAGTGGAGTAGTGGATAAAAGATTTTGATTTGATTTGGTCAGGACATGCAGGTCTGGGGTTGGTGAGAATAGGGTGGCTGACAGTTGACTTTTCATGTTACAGTGTGCTTTTTCAGGTACTTTTGTCAGTGTACAGTAAAAAGTGGAAAATCTCTGAAACACGCTACTGTTTCCTTTTGGGCGGGAGTAATCTCCTTACGTCTGGAGAATAGACTGAGTGTTCTGTGCGCATCACTTTGTGCGCATAGCTTTCTGCGTGAAGGACATTTCTTTGCTGCGGGTAGGCACGTAACCTTCTCGCAGTTAGGGACATTGAGTTTCATTTGTAGATTCTCCAGGTGGTCTTGGTATTTCAACATAGTGATCAGTTATGTTGAAGTCAATTCCATCTTGGAGCTTCAGACAAACTAGCTCTCAATGTTCCCGCCATGCGGGGAGGTTAGTTCCCTTCCGCACGCGCATAAACGATTTAGGATGCACCCGCCTTAGCATCATGCGGGATGGTCAACCCATTAGACAACATAATGTTAAGGTACATGAAAACATAAAGCCAAAACATTCGCGCATGGCGCATATAACATATGCCCACGCTGGTTCTTAACATGGCGCGCTCGCGCAGGGCGCACATAACAAATGCACGCGCTGACTCTAATATGGCGCGCTCGCGCAGGGCGCACATAACAAATGCACGCGCTGACTCTAACATAGCGCGCTCGCGCAAGGCGCATATAACATAATTACCTAATATTTAGGTTGATTACTTGGTTTAAGGGATTGGGAATTTACCGGGTGTCACAGTATGAGATTGGCGGCTGGTTCTTCAGTAGTATCATCTTCATTCACAGTGACTGCTTAAGGAGGCTTCAAGGCAGTCGACTGGAGCAGCTCTTTGAAGCTCTCAAACTCTTTTAATTGCTCAGCAGATGGAGCAGTTACTATTTCACGATGTTCTGTTTCTTCATCATCTGAAATGATCTCAATTGTAGCAACACACCTATGAACTAGCTCCACATGCTCTTCAGCAACCTGAGCACTGACATATACAGTCTCAGTTTCAGCAAACCTGCCGAACTTAACCAGATCGTGAAGACCCTGGTAAACAACTTTCGCCCCTTTCCTTGATTGTTTCATCAACCCAAAGGTGTTGGGTCCCATTGACTTCATATCCAGCGTCTCGACAGACCTTACAAGATCAGGATAATGTGAATTGAAGATCATCTGTAGAAACCTGGGATACATAAGAAAAATCTCCTTCTTCTTCCCCTTCAATTATTCATCATTTCATTGAACACCAATTTGGAATAGTTGTAGTTCCAGTCCATGATCAGAGCAACTACTGCAGACATTTTAGTATGTCTAATCTCATCAGACCCTCCTTTGCATTCCGTCACGCAAGTGAAAAACGTGTGGATCAAAAACCTCCAGTATCGATGAAAGAGCTTCTTAATTTTAGGAGGATAAGATCCCTCGTAACCCATTCTTGTTAACACTTCAGTGACAGCAGCAGTCGAGTATTCCGTTGGGTAATCAGGTTGATCCCCAAATAACAGCACTTCACGTATAATGGCCTCCGAGATGACGACCAACTTCTTATGAACTTTGGAGTCTATAGTAACAACTCCACCTATTCCTCGCTGGTTAATGGAAGCATGATTCCAAAAGTCCGTGATCATTTTCTTGCATATGACAGGATTTTCTCATAAAACGTGAGGAATCCTGCAAGTGTTGAGACCGACGATCATAGACTTAAACACCTTGTGTGTCAAAGGTGGATTAAACAGGTATCCAACTATATTGTGAGTATCAACGAACTTTAATGGTGCTTGATCAGCCATTTCTGCAACAAACAAGTTAAGTTAGCGGTTATTTATATAACTTGAACAACAAGCATAAGTTTAAGGGCATAATTTTTAATTCTCAAACATTTAGGACCAGTTGTGAATGAAATAAGTTATAAGGACCATAAATGAAACATAATAATGATTTTATAATAGATTTCAGTCCAGCAGGTTGTTCTCTGTCCACACACATAGATTTTGGTCAAAGGAAAGAGTTTTCGGTCAAAGGTAAAGTGTTTTCTATCCAGTCCCACCGAGAACAAGGGTTCTCAGTTAACAACAGGAGATCTCGATCAACTAAAGTCAACCGAAAAATCTTGGTTTGACCAAGGGTTTACGATCAAACAAACTGAAAACAAAACCCGTTGAATTCTGCCTAGAAACTCATGTCATCTTCTCCAAAAGACCGATATCTCCATTAACAATAAACCTGCAATAGATTCCTAACACTCAACCATGACATATTCCAATCAAATGTCTGACAAAACACATATTCAATATTTGAATCGTCAACAAAAACCCCGTCTAGCCTTGAGGACACATCTCAATCAATCTCTTAAAGATCAAACGAATCAGTCTTGCGTTCATTACCTGTTATTGAATCAAAGAACACTAAGATGAAATAAGATTTGATTAACGATGGAGGTTATGGATTTTTGGCCAAAGAGATATTAGAGAAAAGATGATTTGAGAATAGTATCAATAATGCAGACTTGAAGCTCTTATACTCCAATTTAGTGGGCCGAGAACCCAGATAGGCCCAACCAGACGAGCCCAACCCGAAGCATAGCCCAAAACCAGTTTATTAAATAGCCAAAATACCACTTTAAAGCCCAAATAATTTTAACCAATATCAAACGAAGCCCCTTTTAAAGCACATGTTTCGAGGATGTAAGTCCCGTAGACAGATCTTTCAATATGATATCAACTATCTCTATATTAGTGCGGAATCCTAACACGAAATGATTTAAGATAATAGACAAAAACACGTAAAGAACACAATAAGATGCTTCAAAACACACGTTATATAAATGTTGGGTGCTTTAGCCCTTTATTACAATACTCGTTCAACACACTAACAAACTAAACGGCCAACCAAACGCTATACACATATTCTCTATATATAGGGAAGCTAACAACCAAGCCCAAGTAAAGCCCAAAGCCCACCGAGATCCTTTAAGGATCTCGGTTTACATATATTACACTAAATCAAAACCAATTAACTAGAACCAAGTACAAACCATCAAACATAGACCCCACAATCTCCCCTTGGTTTGTAGCTTCACCCTTTAGTCGTGCTCCATAATATCCACATCAGCATCCTTTAAACCACCTGCCCAAAAACCTATTCTGACAATGGAAGCTGCCATTCTGGTGTATTCCTTTGCAGCCGCTTCAAATATTGGATCAACAATGATTTGGAAAGTGCTGAGAGTCTTGATATCATGCTCTCTAAGCTTAGCAAGTCTCTCGGATCAACAAATCTATACTGCCCTTTACCCTTCAATAATCGTATGACAACAGTGGCAGTTTCACCGTCAAACATCCAGAACCTCATATTCTCCAAAGTTCCATCTGGTATTGCACTAGGCACGTGAATATGAGTAGCCTTCTTTGTTGCAGGCCACATAAACGTTTACCAAGGTCTTTCATGTCCTTGGATCCCTGACACCTTTAACTTTCTTCAAAAATGATTTAGAAGTCATCATTTGCGGAAAGCCTCTATCAACTTGGTTTTTCAGGAAATTCCAGAAGTCAATACCTCTCTTATCATTAATTGGATTGTGGAATGGAGCATTGATCAGGTCACTGAGATCCACCTTTGTCCAAGATCCAAAGTCTTTCATTTTCTTGTAGTACTTGGTGTTCCCAGACCTTCGTTTAACCCACCACATATTCTTTTCAGCATCAAATCCCCAAGACATGACCCCCGAACGATCACCATATTTATCCGAAAAACCCTTCTTAAACGTAACAATGAATCTATCTGGGTTATCGGAAGATTCAACATTCTGATTTGAGTTCTTCATAATCATAATCTTCTTCTGAATTCGGTCCGATTTCTCACTTGTCATTGGAGGGGCAGACATATATTGTTCCAGTGTCTCAGATTCATCTATGTTTGCAGTAGGACGACCACTAGAACTGCCACCTTGATCTACATCGAGTGTCTTTGAAGCTACATCATCACTACTCTTGAATTCATCTCCAAACATCTGAACAAATTTTTGTTGGAGGTCTAGATATATAACAGTTAATTCTCCCATACCAGAATGAAGCTCTTTAATCATGGAATCTTTATCGGTGTTACTAGCTTTAGGTTCTTGAACATGTATATCTTTGATAACTGAGTCTTGTTCAAGCTCAAAGACTCGACGTTGTAAAGCTTGCACGTATACCAGTTAAAATTCCAGTACGACCCCCTTGCCCTTATTCTACAAAAAATGATCTTACATGGCTAGTATATGGGCAATCTTATCAGCAACACTCGAGCTTGACTGACCTTGATCAATTGGGTCAGACGATCCCGATGGTTTAGAAAAATGTGGAATGTCAGCCTCAAATTCTATGTCATCAAAGATCTGTTCCTGTGTTTGAGGCTCAGCAGTAGTTGGACTTGAATCAACATGAGTCTCAGGAACTGCTGACTCATGTTGCTGTTGGCTTGTTGATGTTGTTGTAGCTTCAGTGACCAGCACACCAGGTCTCGGATCTTTCTTCCTTCGTTTATGTGGTATGAGATTGGCGGCTGGTTCTTCAGTAGTATCATCTTCATTCACAGTGACTGCTTAAAGAGGCTTCAAGGCAGTCGACTGGAGCAGCTCTTTGAAGCTCTCAAACTCTTTTAATTGCTCAGCAGATGGAGCAGTTTCTATTTCACGATGTTCTGTTTCTTCATCATCTGAAATGATCTCAATTGTAGCAGCACACCTATGAACTAGCTTCACATGCTCTTCAGCAACCTGAGCACTGACATATACAGTCTCAGTTTCAGCAAACCTGCCGAACTTAACCAGATCGTGAAGACCCTGGTAAACAACATGAGGCCCAGCAGTGGTTGGACTTGAATCAACATGAGTCTCTAGGAACTGCTGACTCATGTTGTTGCTGTTGGCTTGTTGATGTTGGTGTTGTTGTTACAGAAATCAGAACGCCTGGTCTTGGATCTTTCTTTCTTCTTTTGCGTAGAATAAGATCAGCGTCTGATTCTTCTGGAATGTCTTCATCTTGAGTTTCAGCAACTGTTTGAGGAGGCTTCAAATCAGTTGACTGAAGTAATTCCTTCAACTTCTCAAAATCCTGTAACTGCTCAGCAGATGGAGCCGTCTCCATTTCACGGTGTTCAGACTCTATATGTTGTACATGAGTCTCCTCATCTTCATCATCAGTTTTAATCTTAAGAGTAGCAGAACGCCTTTGAACTGGCACCACATGCTCTTCAACAACTTGAGCTATAACTGGTACAGTCTCTGTTTTAGCAAAACGACCAAACATAACTAGCACATGAAGGCCCCGATAGACAACCTTTGACCCTTTCCTTGATTGCTTCATCAACCCAAAGGTGTTGGTTCCCATCGACTTCATATTCAGCGTCTCAACAGATCTAACAAGATCAGTGTAATGCGAATCAAAAATCATCTGTAGAAACCGAGGATACATAAGAAACATTTCTTTCTTCTTTCCCTTCAGGTTGCTCATCATCTCATCAAAAACGAACTTGGAAATGTTGTATTTCCAATCCATGATCAGAGCAACTGCAGTTGACATCTGAGTGTGGCTAATCTCATCGGATCCTCCTTTTCGTCCTGATACACACGTAAAGGACGTGTGTATCAAAAACCTCCAGTACGGGTAAAATAGCTTCTTGATTGCAGAAGGATAGGATCCCTCATAACCCATTCTTGTTAGAACCTCGCGTATTCCGTTGGGTAATCAGGTTGATCCTCAAATGAAAGAACCTCGCGTATGATGGCCTCTATGATGACGACTGGCTTCTTTTGCACTTTGGAGTCTATTGAAACATCTCTCCCTACTCCTCATTGGTTGATTGAATCATTGTTCTAGAATTCGATGATCATCTTCTTGCAAATGATAGGAGTTTCTCGTAAAGCGTGAGAAATCTGACAGGTGTTGAGACCAACGATCATAGACTTGAACTCCTTGTGAGTTAGTGGTGGATCAAATAGGTATCCAGTTATATTGTGAGTATCAACAAAGTTTAAAGGAGCCTGATGTAACACCCCGTAACCGCAGCGGAAACGTAAACGGGGTGCGACAGACTCGTCTGATATCAACCAGATTGCTTATAAAGAAAACTGAATACATTAATATACTTCAAAATTACATTATCTCGTATTTCATTACCGTCTAGGTGATACACACATCATACAATACGATACATAATTCTATTTATTATAATGTATCCTAACATTCCGCACGCAAATCTTACACACGCATCAAGCACTTAGCACGTAAGCAATCACTTCATCTTAGTTGTACCTGAAAAGCATGTGAGAAAACGGGTCAACTACGAATAGTTGGTGAGTTTCACAATTCGAGTAAACCATGATAAATCATTATCATAAAATAATATTATTATCGATGTAATTATGCTGAGCCCACAAGTGAAACCTCTGACTATCTCACACAACCCCCGTGGCATATCCCCCGCCCACGGAACTGCCCCAAACCGCTATGTCTAACATTACATAGCAAAATATATATAACACCCAAAATAGACATGTGCAACTGGCTGGGAAACATCAGCAAATCCATGCCGGACCAGTTGGGTTTGTCAGACCAATAGTACTATTCACACTCTACCGGCTTTCAGTTAATCACTCGTGTTGCGGGGCCTTACAATGTTAGTAACTCAGACAATTACCATCTTAGTACATTTCCGTACGATTCCCGTACAATAAAAAAATATATAAATACACGCAAATCCATGCGTTCAGTATGTACTTAAACATTTTAGTAACAACATGCTTTCCGCCCCGGGAAAATATTTAAAAACAATTCAGGAAAAAGGGGCTCGTGAAACTCACCTTAGCACATGCAAGCAGGTAACACAATCATTATCAGTTAACGTCCAATCTGTAATATGATCCCTACGATCGTTACTATACACTCATATTAATATAACTTTAACCAAGTTAACCGGTACATCTGGGGACACTGTTAACCCAGCACTGTACCCGTTCTGGGGGCAAGGTTAACCCAGAAACACTTCTCCGGACTCAGATTGTGATGTCGTTTAGAGTTCAACAGTCAAATTTTCTAATAGCTTGTTTTCCCCGTTTTGCGTGCCTAGCACGGTTACCCGTTTTTATGTTTCAAAAATGAGTTTGGTCACACACGACCCGAAAATAGTGGTTGACTGATAATTTAGTTTAAGTTGTGAAATTAGAGCTCGGTTTAGACGCCCCGATTGGCCGCGGGACCCGTTTCCGTCTTAGCGTACCGGAAACTGTTAAATCGGACAAAAATTACTCAAATCATCCGAATTATTTTCGGATGATTTATTTTTACTTGTTTAACTCATTTATATGAA
The DNA here is from genome assembly GCF_021521415.1 of Bidens hawaiensis. NCBI lineage: Eukaryota > Viridiplantae > Streptophyta > Magnoliopsida > Asterales > Asteraceae > Bidens > Bidens hawaiensis. Next base: position 8,911 of record NW_027495111.1, on the reverse strand, counting down.
AATAGTTCATTTTTAGGGTTTTTATACACCAGTCAGCTCGCTTAAGCGAACTTCACCGGTTTACGCGTTTTAACTTTAAAAGTTTGATAATTAGCACAAATAATTATCCGTTTAATCTAGATTCTTGAAATTTTGCACAAAACACTTTTTGACAGTGGGGATTTTTATAAAAATATTTCCAGAATTAATTTTTATATTAAAATTTATTTATCTATTTTTAAACACCATTTAAACACTAAATATGTCGTAAATACCAAACGATCTTAGAAAAATCCCAAATTTTTCCTGGATGTCCCCTGCCATCCACATAGTCCCCTGTAATTTTTCCAGAACCAAAATCTTCTTCTACATGCCATTTTCACTAAAACCGAGCTAGAAAACCCTAGAACCCATTTAACTGAAAAGCCTATTTAGACTTCTCCAACTGACCTAAAATTTTTTGTGTGACTTATACATGATATAAAAAGCTTATCTGAAATTTTCCAGAATTTTTCATGGTATTTAACTATTTTTCACCATTTTTGGCCAAAACCGAGCATTAAATTCACCAAATATTCATCCTTAATCCAAAAATTACCAAAAATTCACAGAGCTCATGTTTTCATGTGTTTAAAACCTCTTTAAAATTTCATGACCTAACACTAAAGCATCAACAATCTGTCCAAATCTCCAAAACCGAACATAAACCGAATATACCTTTCGTTTTCCGCCACTACAAGCTACAAACTCATCTTTCCGCCTTATCTACCACTAAGTACAGAACCTACAACCAACATACCACAATACCAAGCAAGTTACACTCACGATCAAGCCTCTTACACTATAGTTTCGGTTATGATTCAAAAACAAAGATTTAAACCGTAAAAATTCGTTTTTGGTTCGTTTAACTCCTTTCTTGGACCAAGATCCCTTGTATAACCCGTATACATCACTTGATCATGCAAGAATCGGTTTTCATCTTTGAAACCTCATTTTCTTGCAAACAAACTCAAGAAACGAAGATGGAAACGTGATTAACTCGATTCTTTACCTTGTTTTCTTGCAACAAAATCTCGATTTTGGTTCATACTTTGGAGAGGATTGATGGATGATGCATTGTTGTGATGAAAAATGAAATGAATGGGGTTTAACCCCCCCTAGGGTCCGATCAGAATTTGAGGGGGTGGGGTGGGACCCACCTCTTTCAATTCTAGCCACACAATTGGATTTCCGCAATCCGGATAATGTTTTGGATAATCCGGTTCAGTTCGTTTTTCGGTTAAATGTTTAATTCGGCTTAAAACGAGGCTAAAACGGTCGTTTTTCGGATTAAAAATGAAATTTATATAAAAACTTTAAAAACTTAAACCATGACATTTATTAACTTAAAAATCATATTATTAATTATTGCGCATCTTTTTCGGCTTGATCGATCATCTCTTGCTCGGTTTGGTATTGAAGGTTTCGTTTAATGTACCGACGTACCATTAAATCGAAATTCTTTTTCTGTGCCGTACTTTACTTATCACGAAGCATTAATGCTTCGTAACATCACTAAATATTATAGATATCGTCTATAATTGAACCCTCGATTCGTTCGGGTTTCAATAATTATCGATCGATTAATCGCATATTCAATGCGATGAATTATATATTCACGTACAATCAATACAGTGAACCATGTATTCTCGTATAATTACTATGGTAACTCATGTACCCGACATTAAATATGACGTAACTATTGTCTACCGGTTAGGGTATACCGGGTTTCGTCGGAATCGTTACATTCTCCCCCCGTTAAGAAATTTCGTCCTCGAAATTTTACACGTCCACTATCCCCTTCCGAGGGAAAGGTGGGGGGTTTTTCCTTCAGAATTCACCCTCGCGTTACCAGGTATAATCTGGTCCTCGCTGTGAGTTCCACTTAATCTTAATCAATAAAGCTTGGTATGTCCAAACTGTTTAGTTTTCCCGTCTATTATTTCTACGGAATTATTCATGATATCAAGTATGACTTCTATGAGTACTTCCCTTACTAGTACTTTCGTTGCCTCATCGCTTAGGTACTTTTCAATCCGTATACATGGCAAAACATCATGTATAGTACTTAGCCCCTGGAGTATTTTAATCGATAAACTAAATGACCCATCATGGAGATAGTCTCATGAGGTCCAATATATTAAGGATCTATTTTCGGTTTTGCCAAACCTCATATCACCTCTCGAAGGTGATGCCTTAAAAATGCCTTGTCACCTCTTTCCAGTGGCAATGGTTTCCTTTGAATGTTGGCATAAATCCTTTGCCAATCTCACGCTACTTTCAACTTATCTTAAAATATTATAAATCCGATTGGTTGATTCTCGAATCAATCCAAATATTATGGCTTGAGTGACGCCCATTTTCGATTTAACAAATTGGTGATAATCACTTATCCATAGAAAGCTTCAAGCTCTCGATGCTTCCTTCCCCGTCTTCCAATATTGGAAGTAGGATGACTATTTCGATCTGAGATCATAGAAAATGGTACTCCACGACGAGATACTATTCCACCATCAGGAATTTGGGCGAGAATTCATTGTGGTAATCATCATGGATTGGGATGAAATGCAAGGATTGGTTAATCGATCCGCGATTACCCAATTTACACCATGCCTTTGATATATCTTGGGAATTTGCGTCCCAAAATCCATTGTAATTTATTTCCACTATCATTGGCGAATTTTCTGTCGTTGTGGCGTTCCCTAGGGTTTTCGGTGTGCAGCCTTATCTCTTGCATAACTTAAATATTCACCAACATACGTACCCATATCTTTCTCCACACTCGGCCATTAATAAAATCCTTTCAGATATTCGTATCATCAATAGTCTAATCCGATCCCGGATGCATGGAATATTTCGATCGATGCGCTTCGTCCAAGATTAATTCACGAAGGTCATGGAGGGTCGGGATCCAAACCCGATTTTTGAAGTAGAGAATTTCGTCCACGCGCTGTTCGAAATTCTTCTCATTGCCGTAAAGTCCCTCTTTTTCCATTTGTTCCTCTTTCAACGCCTCACGTTGAGCGACTCGTTTCAGGTCCGAAAGGTTCGACTGGACTATCACCCCCAGCGCTCGCACTCGCAATGGCTTAACCCGATCTTTCCTACTCAAGGCATCGGCTGCGACGTTAGCCTTGCCGGGGTGATAACGGATGTCACAGTCATAGTCGCTTAACAACTCGACCCATCTTCGTTGCCTCATATTCAGTTCTTTCTGATCGAATATGTGCTGCAAGCTTTTATGATCGGTGAAGATGGTGCACTTCGTACCGTAGAAATATTGTCTCCAGATTTCAAGTGCGAAGATAACCGCTCCCAGTTCTAAGTCATGAGTAGTGTAATTTTTCTCGTGTACTTTTAACTGTCGGGTAGCACAGGCTATAACCTTATTATTCTGCATCAACACGCATCCTAACCCTCTACGCGATGCGTCACAATACGCAACAAAACCATCGTCTTCATCGGGGAGACTTAAAATCAGCGTTTGGCACAATTTTAATGGTTTCTATCTTATTTGAATTTATGTGAAATCCTTGTTGCTTTACAACATGACCAAGGGATTATGCTTTCTGTATTCAAAATCACATTTCGAAAACTTCGCGTATAGCTCCTCTTAATTTAACACTTCCACAATTTTCTTAACCGTCGTTCGTGCTCTTCTTTACGTTGCAAATATATCAAAATATCATCAATGGATGCTATGACAAATTTGTCAAAATAAAGTTTACAGACTCGGTTCATGAGTTCCATGAACACTGCCGGCACACTTGTTAGCCCGAATGGCATAAATAAGAATTCATAATGGCCGTAACGAGTCCGAAACGCTGTTGTTGCAACGTCCTCCTCTTGGATTTTTCATTTGGTGATAACTATATTTAAGACCAATTTTCTAAATATAAAGCGCCCTTTGCAGTTGGTTAAACAGATCATTTACTTCGAAGAAGTGAATACCTATTATTGATCGTCACTTTATTCAATTCTCCCTAATCAATACATATCCTAACACTTTCGTCCTTCATTTCCCAAATAACACTGGTGCACCCCATGGCGACCAACTAGGTCGTATGAATCCTTTATCCAACAATTCTTGTAACTGATTGGATAATTCTTGCATCTTGGACGGTGCAAGTCGGTGGGGTGCTTTAGCAACAGGACCAGCTTGAGACATTAAATCGATTCTGAATTCGACCTGTCGGGTTGGCGGTAATCCAGGAAGTTCTTCTGGGAAAACTTGTGGAAATTCGCGTACCATCGGGATATCTTCTATATATTTTCTTTTAAATACTTTGGCAATCGCGTTTGTTAAATACACCACGTCTTCTTGTCGTAAATATTATAACATCTCAAGATGAGATTAGAGTGGTAACATAATATCGTACACTTTTCTCTGTATCTAATCGCTTCATCGTCCGAAGGAGAGCTTCTAATCATCTTCTTCTCATATTTGATTTCAGCTTCATGTTGAGTTAGCCAATCCATGTTAACTATTACGTCAAAACTTCTTAACTTTACTGGTCGTAGATCAATAAGGAAAGGTTAATCGTTCAGAATAATAGGACAATTCCGAACAATTTAGTTAACCATTAGGGTTTACCGTTAGCGATTCTACAGTATAGGGTTCTATAGTTTCACTAATCGGTATCTTTCCAAATGACAGGAGGTTAATAGGAACTAACTTCTATCGGCGACCGTAAAAATATCACTGAAGCCTATTGATTTAAAACTACAACATACTCAATACCACCTTTGGATCATGATGTGCTTTATTCGAATTACTCACAAAAGCTCGGCTCCTTGCGTGATCAGAGGTTGATGCTTGTCATGAGGTTCGTCTTCCAACGACACCTTAGTTCAACTTTGGCCAATTTCTCTTGAAACGTTCTGTACTGCCACATTCATAGCAAGTACAACAGTTTGGTATAATTTGGTTTCTTTGGATGGATTGTTATTGAAGTTGTTGGGTTCGGAGTGGTTGTACACGAATGGGTTGGGGTTGCCGGTTCACATGGCTTCAATTGGTTCTACAATTGGGGCATTACGTCCATCTTTACCACACCTGTGGCCTACTATCATTCGACACTCTTCTTCCTACCGATAACCATATTTTCCACATTTAGGGAAGGACCCTTCATGCGGTTCATGTTTTCACACCCGAACTAGTCTTAGTATAATTCTGGGTTGTAGGACATACCTTTACAATTTCTCTTCTTGAACACTCGACGTTTCACCTAACGTCCTTCCATTCCGCTTCCCATAGAGTTAAATATATCAATGCTGGCTTGTGACACAACCCTTCCAAAGGTTGTATATTTTACAGGATTGACTATACTCCTTATCGATGGAGTTAGTCCCCATATAGCGCTCACTTAGCTCAGTTTCAGGAGTAATTAGCCATGTTACCAGACATGACAATTCCTTCAAACGATTAGCATGATCTAAGCGATCAGAACACAACATTTCTAACTTCCATAGCTCAGTTTCCAACTTCCGAAATTAATTACTCGAATAAAAGTGCTCTAGCACAAGAATTTTAAATTCTGACCACATCATCTCAGTAAAAATTTTCTAACTATAATTTTATACCATCGTGTTCCATCACAATACAACATAATCTACCAACATATCTGTAGCATATTTCACTACACAATGTTCTAGACTCTTACCAATATCCTTAACCATTTCGATCTTTTCTATCCCCCTCGCTAATCTATTCCTCTCTTTACCATCAGTAAACTATCAATAATTTCCTTAACACAACCAACAAACATATCCTTCATACCGGATCTAATTCATTACGACTACTATTCATGTTTAGTTTATAACTAATACTTGTAGTCATAATAGTATCCGGTGGAACATTATCACTCTTAGTAATACCATTAAGAATTGAAATATTCATTTTCATGTGATTGCTCGATCTATAATTCTGCGATCACATTCGCATCAGCACTAGCAGTGATCTGTGATACGACATTCGGTATCATCATCTGCTATCTTTGAGCAATCAACTGAATCATATCAATCTCCATCATTGGAGTTACTCTTTTTACGTCATTCTGCCGTACTCATCCCATATGCAGTAATTAATACTAATCTCACCGTATAACTCGTTACCAGCTCAATCATAACAGCAGGTACACATACACACCAAATATTATCATACATATTACACATACCAGTATCTAGTATATATGTCCCACAAGTATAATAACATACGGACTTAACCTGACGTCGGTTAACGTTTAAATATGTATCATAACCCTTGCACCAACTGACATATAGGTCATTCTCAACAAAGATTAATGTTTAATATGCTTGATTTCAATTATCCTTCTGCATGTCAGCATAACCGATACATGCTCACCGTGAGCACCAAACGATTACATACCACGGAGTTATAATATCCGTGTCCATTCGTATATTCGGCATACACGGTATACCACCTACGAACGAACAACCAACTATGCTATAATGATTCCAACACCTCTTTGTGTATGGGTAATCATTCTATTCGAGTATACATGGGTATAGGCATCTAACGGATGTAAAGTTAGCATGGGGAGTTGCAAGGTTCAAGGTGATCGTGCAACATGGGTTGCCTTCAAATATTATCAATTACTATTATGGGAAACTCTATCGTTTGCTCAGTCAATGCCCTCCGGCGTTCTAGGTTTGCTAAAATCGGTAATTCTCGATCTGGAAGTGGTATGACTCATATGTTTGAGAGTGAGAAATACATATATATATTTCTATATATTATTTTTATCTGCTCAATTATTATCAAATTTATTATTATTATTATTTATTTTATTTATTTATTTATTTTCCTTATTATTTATTTTATTTATTTATTTATTTTCCTTAATGGTACCCGGTCCGTTCGTACGTGCGGGTCGGCGATTCGGGTGAACATATGGGGTTATTAGGATATATGGTACCGGTGTTGGTAGGGTAAGGGATTTATCAATTTTGGTTGGGAGTGACGGTTACTAGATATTTCTGGTTAATGTCAAACGGGAGGTCTAACTTGGTGCTATCATAGCTGTGACCCGATAAGTCAGACTTATCATCAACCGATGCTCTAGGAATTCCAGCATCCTAGGTACTTTTATTATTTCATCCCCCGGTTCCTTATCCGGGTCCCATTTCTCAATACATGTACCCACAAGATATGTAGATACATATATATATATATATACACATTAGCACGTATAAATAATATCTATACTTTACACATATGTTGCCATTTTTACCTATTAATGTCCCCAGTGACTTCCCCTGAATTCCCTCGTGCGGACAAGTCTGTTATTATGTTCCGGACCATAATAACTCACTTGTCCATCCAAGTTCATCCAGATCCCGTCACCATATATTATTAGTTGATATTCAGATCCTATAATACTTGAGCAACTGGTTATATTTTAGGTATCTTTTAAAAGACATCCTAATTCTTTTATAACCAATGGCTCTGATACCAACTTCTGTAACACCCCCGTAACCGCAAGCGGAAACGTAAACGGGGTGCGACAGACTCGTCTGATATCAACCACATTGCTTATAAAGAAAACTGAATACATTAATATACTTCAAAATTACATTATCTCGTATTTCATTACCGTCTAGGTGATACACACATCATACAATACGATACATAATTCTATTTATTATAATGTATCCTAACATTCCGCACGCAAATCTTACACACGCATCAAGCACTTAGCACGTAAGCAATCACTTCATCTTAGTTGTACCTAAAAGCATATGAGAAAACGGGTCAACTACGAATAGTTGGTGAGTTTCACAATTCGAGTAAACCATGATAAATCATTATCATAAAATAATATTATTATCGATGTAATTATGCTGAGCCCACAAGTGAAACCTCTGACTATCTCACACAACCCCCGTGGCATATCCCCCGCCCACGGAACTGCCCCAAACCGCTATATCTAACATTACATAGCAAAATATATATAACACCCAAAATAGACATGTGCAACTGGCTGGGAAACATCAGCAAATCCATGCCGGACCAGTTGGGTTTGTCAGACCAATAGTACTATCCACACTCTACCGGCTTTCAGTTAATCACTCGTGTTGCGGTGTAACACCCCGTAACCGCAGCGGAAACGTAAACGGGATGCGACAGACACCTCTGATATCAACCACATTGTTTATAAAGAAAACCGAATGCATTAATATACTTCAAAATTACATTATCTCAACTTTCATTACCCGTCTAGGTGATACACACATCATACAATACGGTTCATAATTCTATCTGTTATAATGTATCCTAACGTCCAGCACGCAAACCTTACACACATCAAGCACTTAGCACGTAATCAATCACTTTATCTTAGTTGTACCTGAAAAGCATGTGAGAAAACGGGTCAACTACGAATAGTTGGTGAGTTTCACTAATTTAAATACACCATAACAAATCATTATGGTAATCATAAATAAGCGATGTAGTTATACTGAGCCCACAAGTGAAAAACACTATTAACCCCGAAACATATCAAATAACCCCTGGGGACACTGTTAACCCAGAACACTTCCAATAACCTCGGGGAACTCTGTTACCCCAGAATCACATTTAATAACCTCTGGGGGACACTGTTAACCCAGAACACTTCCAATAACCTCTGGGAACTCTGTTACCCCAGAAACACATTTAATAACCTCTGGGGACACTGTTAACCCAGAACACTTCCAATAACCTCTGGGAACTCTGTTACCCCAGAAACACATTTAATAACTCTGGGGACACTGTTAACCCAGAACACTTCCAATAACCTCTGGGAACTCTGTTACCCCAGAAACACATTTAATAACCTCTGGGGACACTGTTAACCCAGAACACTGTTTCGGGCCTTACACTGTTAGCAAC